>NC_137455.1:147840098-148143456 GCF_964235325.1 Thermobia domestica | reverse complement strand
AAAAAAAGATAATATTTTCTTTAAATAAGAAAAATATGACTCTATCTGACTTTAATATAATCCTTATGATAGAACTTACAAATTCAATTTTGATTACTTTATAATGATGCATTCAATTAGTTAGTCTTTCTGCTTTAAAACCCAGCTAACATGATGAAACATGTGCATTGAAATGTATTGGCGTAATTAGGAACTGTATTACAATCGCTTTATTCTTCAGAATAATATTAACCTACATAGCTTTTTAGTGTGAATCCAATTCATATTTATGTGATTATACTTTCAAACAGAATTTTATTGAACCTTTCAGTTGTACCTTTGTTTTGTTGTGTCATGTGGACAATACATAAATGAAAACCGCAAATTACATTATTTCATTCTATTAAGCAAATATATATTACAAAACCACGAATTTCCAAATTTAATAAATAACTTCATGAATATTTTAAATCATTCAGGTACCATGCTTTTATTTGAATGTGTTGTGTAACGGAATACAATTTGTTTTTAAAATATATAACACCTAAAATATATTAGAAATAAATACAAAACTTCAAAAAATTCAAAATGCATTGCTTACGTCATGACAACAGTTATATATTGTTTTCCATCTCTGAGCCATATTGAAAGCTTCAGGGAATCCTTTCATATTATAGTTTATTGCTGTAAACTACAAATATAGTAGAATATTTACATTTCATTTATTTACTCCATCTAGCCAATACAAGGTGTTTGGAAGGTTAAGTTCACATGTACATAGCATTTATATAAGACTATAAAAGAAACATAATATAATTTACAGAAGTGATTATACATATAGATAAAACGTTTTATATTGTCTTTTAGCACTCTTAGAGCATATAGCCTTGAATTTAGGTTATGTATAGTTGCTTCGATATGACTATTCCATCTAAAGTGCTCAACTATTATAATGCCTAAAAAAAATGTTTCGTTGACTAGCTGTATGGATGTGTTCTTTAGATTTATTGATATTTTAGCATGCTGAGTCGAAAAGTATATATTGTGTTTTCGTATTGTTTAAAACCAACTGATTGCTATCAAACCAAAAGCGAAGTTTTATTCTTATGACATATACATTTTTAACAAGAGCTTTGTATCTTTTCCTTTGGTAATAACTCAAGTATCGTCAGCATAGAATACAACTTTGGTATCTATGCTGCTAGGTAGATGGTTTATATATACTAGGAACATGAGTGGACCTACAACGGCGCCTTGTGGTACTCCATATTTTATTTCTCGATGAGTCGATTTGTATTTTATTTTAGTATCGCCTGTATTTCTTATAATTTTGACCGATTGTTTCCTATTTTCTAAGTAAGATTTGAGTATTTTGAGACAGTTTCCACGTATGCGTAATGTCCGTTTTTTTTAGAAAAATCGCAAGGTTTATCACATTAAACGCCTTACTCAGTTCGTGAAAAACACCGAGTACTAGATATTTCTCATTTATTCCTTTCCGTACATGGTCTACTAAGCTACAGGTGGTGGTTTGGGTGCCTTTGTTTGGTACAAAGCCATGTTCCTGATTCGTTATAATATTCTGGCGTATAAGAAAATCCAATAATCTGCTCTTTATCAGATGTTCAAATATTTTTTCTGAAAACAGGTAACAGAGAGATTGTTCTGTAATTTTCGACGGATGTGTAGTCTTTCTTCTTGTATATTGGTCTTACTTGAGCTATTTTAAGAGCATCAGTAAATACACCAATTATTAAGCATTGATTAAATAAAGGTATAAATAAAGGTATAAATTTATTGAATAAAACAACAGTGAAAGAAAAAGAGACAAAATCAATAAAATACTTACTATGTATGAAAATAACATATTAACAAGACATATTCTCCTAGCTGAAAACACACTAAAACGATATGTAAAGTCCTATCATTACAAATATTCAAGATATATATCAACATTGTTATTTTGTTATATTATTAGACCAGTAGCGTAGTGTGCTATGAGACACTGAGACACTGTCTACCCTTTCAAATTAAAAGAACATAGTTTTAGAATCAATATACATTTCATGTTGTAGAAAAATATAGAAATAATAGGGTCCGTGATAGGTTGGTTAATAGCAATAGTGGTAGAATCTAATTTGTAAATAATTTTAATTTTCAAAACTGGGAAATTAATGTTCTGTCTCCGTCAAACAGGTCACAGAGAGACATCAAGAGATCTGTCTCAACGCTGCTGAAGAAGTCAGTGGAGCTCCTACTTGAAAGTTGCGCGCGCATGTGGCTGTGTGGAGTTCTCGCTCGCTCAAAGAACCTGGCAATGAGACATGTTTCAGCTGCAGTGATACCACACTCAGCGCAATTGTACTATTGTAAATCCAACACACTTTTTCCTCTTCTTTTTAGATATTCAATCATATTTCAGAGAAAAATTTCAAGAAATAGAAGAAAAACATTAATAACTACCGGAACAATTGCTGAAAGTTTTATGAATACCAGTAATTCATATAAATCTTCCACGATTTAGCTTCGGCTTCTTTTTAATCGCAATATCAGAGTGTATCAACACTGCGAAAGGCAAAAGCGAGCGCAAGATGTTTTATAGTATGCTATTCTGTTGTTGCTTTTAAAATCGTTAGCTAACTTTATGTGAATTTGGATATGTGTGTTAATTATATATTATGTGAAAACTAAATGATTAGATATAGATTTATTGCACCAGTTGTTATTAAATGGCATGCTAAGTTGTCGTATGAAAATTAGTATCAAGTTTAAAAAATAGCCAATTTCTGAGCTTACTTTTTGAATCAGAGATCATACTTTACAAAGGCTAAGCAAATAAGAATAGGAAGTAAATTATTAATTCAATTTAACGTATCCAGTGTATATACTGAGATTCTTCAGAATGAATTACGGTGTAATATCGTTATGCTTGTTTGATTTAATTGTTGAGGGCTTTGTTGATCAAACTTAAGTCTCCATATGTTATACACAGTAGTGCAACCTCGCAAAAATCAGTTTATAACGAAATTTGGTTAGGAGTTTCATATTCCTTTCCATCACCGAAGCTGTATAAGACATGGCCCTACAACTTAATGTTGGTTCCGAACTCGAGAAGAAATAATAATAATATCTACCAGGCACGCACCCAATTTTTTGTTGGGAGGGCGGAGTTGCCCCCAACTTTTTGACAAAAAATAAAATGTCACCTATATGCTAACTCCACATTTGTGTAGCGCGGTGGCTCAGTGGTAGAGCGTTCACCTCTGGTGCTTGTGGTCCCGGGTTCGATCCCAGTCCCCGCCAAGTAAACTGTGGTTGACAAACACAGTGCTCGTAGGTTTTCTCGGGGTTCTCCCGTTTCCTCCCACTTTGTTCATTCCACCATTTCTCTCATCATCACCGTCTCCTTTAGCCTAACCGGCATAACCGTGGAACGTAAAACTCAAAGATTTCATTTCATTTTTTTCCACATTTGTGTAGAAAGTGTCCCACAGGTCCGACACTGACAAAAAGGACTGCCCGAGCAGACAATTCCTAACTCCATTCATGGCGGAGGGGTGCAGGGTTTGGGGGGATCCAAGCAGCGCCCCCCTAACTTAGATTTTTCTGGGGGGAAAGCATTAATACGCGTATTTAGGTCCCCTAGAAAAGTTGTTTTTCTAATTCTTGGGCCCCTTCTTTCCATCTTTCTCTTACTCTTTATGACCCCCCTGGAGCCTGTGGGCCCTTAAGTACGACAAGGTCTGCGGGGCCGTTAGTTACACCTCTGGGCTCATTCCATACATGACAAATTAATTAAGGGGACAATATTGACAAATCTCAAAGCCATACGAATAAATATTATCTCTAGGGCCCCTAATAGCAGACATTTTTTTTTTTACTAAAATGGGCCCACGACTCTTTTGTTTTATTTCCATTTGTATGCTGTTTTATTTATGTAATGTAGTGAATCTGTTCGATGCTTCATTTATAATTTCATGTTCGTATCGTATATGGAGTAAGAAAATTTTGTCTTAAAATGGATCCCCCTCGAATGGCGGGGAGCTTCTCTGGGGGGCAATTGCCCCCTGTCCCCCCACAAGTTACGGCCGTGGATCCAAGCCACTACGTCTATGTAATATTGAACGGATATTATTCTGCACTCGACAAGACAAGTAACTGTAAAGTACTTTCATCTATATTTTCAGAAAAAAATATGGAACTACATTGTTTTTATAAGATAAATAGTACAGACGATATGTAAGATCAAATTTTCATTTTACATCAATAATTTCTCTACTAAACAAGCATAGTTTTATTAAGAAAATTAATAAAAGTATATTGACTTTGGGAATGTCGGAACCCGGTTGACTCCCCTTCCCCCCTCGTGGGTGCGCCTGTGCTGTCTCCCCTTTGCGAAAGTTAACGCTACGCCACTGTATTAGACTAGAAACAATAGGAGTCTGGTTAGTTGTAGTATATCAATTTATATCAAAGATAAATCACGCTCAGATTGAGAATAAGCCACCATATTATAACTTCCAGTGCTTTGAAAGTTCATGTTCTATTGGCGCCTATAGATTTTGCGAATTCACAATTCTACACATCAAAAATTTGCCAGCATAAATATGTAAATGTAGCGAATATCCAGGCTATTGTACTACGGCTACAAATATAAGTTTTTCTGCACCAAAAGATTCTTAATGCTTTTTAAAAATCCGTATTCAACTACATTCTTTACATAGGTTCTACCATTTACTATGCATTTTAGCAATTGGTCACCTTACATCATTGCTACATATAGGGTAAGTTTGGGTGAATCCACACAGTTCTGATGTTTCTTTCTTTTAGTGCTACCCCACTGAACAAAAATATTCAACACTTCATCATGTTATTTAATGATATGTTGGTATACGTCTACAATTGAAATAGTTTTCCTGGAATGTCATGGTAAAAAAAAAAAATTCTGAAAGTTGGCAAAATCTTTGATTTGCAAATTTGGAATGGTGAATCCGGACAGTAGGTTGGCGATTCTGGACACTAAACCATGAAGGATGATATATACATGATAGGTGTATTTTAGCTTACAATCTTGCTACATTAACATATGACAAATACAGAATATAAACACAATTACATGCGAAATACATACAAATTACTAACAGCAATTTCTATACTATTTTCTTTACTGTTGAAATTACAAGCTAAATGCACAGTAGTGTAACTATTACTATAGCGTTTAATCACTATACATAGTAATCACATTTGTTTCCATTAGAACTGCTTTGTACTACTGTTTTTTTGCAAGTAACAATTAGATTATTAGTAAAATGTATGTGTGCACTAAGACTAGCATGTATTTTTCTTGTGTGAATCACGTCTGCCAGTTTCATGAAGCAGTAGTGATAATTCAGACACATCGTCCACAGATCAACTACGGTACCTTCCACCACTCACACATTTTTCATGAAACCAGGCCTTACACAGAGCACAGCGCACCCAGGAACCGTATTTACTTGATTATGGTGCATAATAATTCTTCCTACAAAATCCACAGTTGTTTTTATCCCTACCTTCGATTGTGTTTGAGGAGACATTTTGAAACATTAATCTTTTAGCAACGCCTGACCTTGGGATGTGGGTTTGCGAGAAGGTGGGAACTGTTTAACTGAGGAATTTGAAGGCGATTGAGACGTGTTTGGAGATGAGTTTGATGACACAGAAGAGGAATTGTTTCCAGCTGCTGGCAGATCAGGTTCATTCGACAAAAGAAATTCATGTTTCCGAACTTGTTGCGGATCAAATGGGAATATACCGCTGGCACGGATTCCACTCGCAGCAACATCAGCAATTGCAGCACGGTACCAGGCTTTCCAAAACAGTTCGCCAAATATCATTTTTGTCAGAGATCCTGTTGGATGGGCGTTCATGCATGAAATTGTTGCAATGTCATATTCCACCTTTAGCACTTTAAAGAATGTCAAATCCCAAGGTTGCAGCCGGTGGCTTGTGTGTGAAGGTAAAATGATGGCAAAAATGTACGTTCCTTCAAATGAGCTTCACAACAAGTCTCCACATTACACATGAGAAGAACAGTATTACCGTAAGTTTAGGATGTCCGGATTCATCAACTGTCCGGAATCACCCAAACTTACTATATTCTTATCTTAATTGTATAAGTATCCTATTATATAGGGTCTTTATTGTTTTGCTATATTTTTGCAAAGGAAATACTTTCGTGGTCACCTCGGTTTTGGAGTTTGAAGAAAGCTATAGTGTATAGACGATTGGTATTTATTCATCAAAAAGTTCACTTGTCGCGAGTTAGGGTTGAACCAAGATTCCATACGCTAGAGTTGAGTGCTCTACCATTGAGTCCCGACCTACATGTTTCCGTTTGAAGATTCTATGTATTATACAAACAGGGTTTAGGGACTCACTTCAATACCTCACCCTGTATTAAGCCATATGCCATATAAAAAGGATGTATAAAGGATGTATAAAGGATGTAGAATGTAAAGGATGAATATGCTTTACATTTTTCGTGAAAACATTTAATATCTATCAAAATGCATCTCGTATTCTCTTGTGTGCGCTATTGCGTAGAAAAATAGAGAAAAGTCTAGAATCCATATTCTTCGCTTCATGTTGTGTTCTGGTTTCTTTCTTTCCGATATTTTAAAGTGTGAAGATAAGAAAGAAGAGCCGAAGAGAAAGATTAACGAGTTAAAAGTTCTTTCTCGTTTACTTCGACTTCCTTCTCTTAGTGAACTTCTTTTAAGTTTTAAAAACATTTCAGAAGTTGAGTTTGTAAAGAAAAATGTACTCTTTTCATTTTTAGGAAGGAAAGTAATTTTAAAACTATAAATAAAATGACAGTTTACTTGACATCTTATAAAAATTCGGAAAGACACTTACAGACAGTTTGTAAAAGTTCTTGTTACATTGTAATTGCTTACGAGAACCGTGATTCCTACGCAAGAGTTCTAAGGTCTTCATATCACGATCTGCTTGATTTTTTCAGTATATTTCTGAAAGGTAGGTGTCCTGATTAGTGAAAAGCATATTTGCTATATATAAGATTTTAAAGCTTGTGTGGTGGCACCGTGTAGCGCAGTCGTTAACCTCTCGCCTTTGGTACAAGCGGACCCTGGTTCGATTCCAAGTGGGTGCACTCGGGCGAAAAATTGTAAAACACTTTTTCAGGTTAGCCACTCTAAATAAGGTTTTCTTGGGGTTTCCTCATCCACACCAGGCAAATCCCTGCATTGTATACTCTGCATCAAAAAAATTGCGACAGCTAACGCCGTTCAGCTAGGTCACCCAATATACACTTTCTTATCCCATAATTGTGTCTGGTAAAGACACCCCCTCCTCGTTTCTTCTCTCATACTAAAATTAACTAACAACATGAGCGTAATTTTAATTTCAAACTAGACATGTATTAGTTTCGATAAAATGAAATAAGAAAACCAATACGAAACAAGATTCATAAGTTAATGTAGGGAGAAACTGAAACACATACAATGAAACATTGAAACCAATGGATGCCTATTACACAGAGATTCAGAAATGAGGCAGAGAGACAGAGACAGAGAGAGAGAGAGAGAGAGAGAGAGAGAGAGAGAGAGAAAGAAAGAAAGAAAGAAGAATGAAACGAAAAGTGAGAACAGATATAAATGTGGAATTTAAATGTAGTATGAAAAGAACCTTACATCATAAATTTCTGTTTCCAGAAATCCAAAAGCAATATAGAAATGACGTTCCTTTTAACATATTTTTTCAGAACTATTCGAATATATAGAGGATGTTTTAAACATTCATTAAGTCACTTTTATAAAGAATAGCATACTTAATTTCCATTAGAATTGTAGATCTTCGAAACACATCTAGGATATTGTCAAAAGTTTAACACACATGCTTTGTTTCCGCGTGGTTCGATTGCAAATTCGGTAGTGTTCATTGGAAGTACTGGCGTTAGGTGTCGCAATTTTTTTTGATGCGGAGTGTACCTAACTTACAGGTTCTAGGCTGCTTCCTTCCTTCCTCAATCCCTTCTTTCTTCCCTTTCTCCGGATAGTGTCCTTGCTGAGGGACGTCATCCACCAAACATGACGGGCTAAATGGTCTTAGATGCAGAAAACCCAATCACATACTATGAATATTCGAAATGCACGTTGTGAAGGCAAACACTAACATTTTAAGGAAGAATTTTCTCACCTTTACTTTATAAAGTAGGTGCTAGCTCACTCTGTACAATAACTAAGATAACCAATTCATTGTGCCCGTACTTCAAACAAGTACAAAGAAGAGGATATAAGGAAGAGCTGCAGGAAAGAGCAAATTAAGAAGTAGATAGAAACACAAGAAGGGTATAATTTAAACAATATACATATTGCGTTTCAATGGTTCTCTGATTTCTTATATGTTACCAAGACAGCATATCCTTATTAGATATACAACATTGTGTCCGTGGGTTTTCTCAAGGTACTCTCGCGTCCTCCCACCATCTCATTCCATTAATTATTTCATCTTCATCCACTTGCCTTAATCATACGTGTCTCTTAGCCTAAAGGGCATAATCGTAGGACATTAAACTGAAATATTTAATTTTATCTCATTTTTCCTTATCAGATATATATTAAGATAAAGATTAAGGAGGATACTAGCTGACGATGATGGAGCATTTGAACAAACTTGGACACAATTTAAATTATCGTCAAGTATGGTTGAGTAAAAAGAAATATATAATAATTAAGTGCACATGGGGGAACACATAAAATCTTTCAGTTTAGGGTACAACGTTTATACCTTTTTGGGAGAGTACTCCAAAAGAAAGCACGTTTGTTGTCCACCGCAAACTTACTTGGCCTGTGATCAAATGAAATGAATGAAATGAAATCTTTGAGTTTTACGTCCCACATTTATGCCGGTTAGGCTAAAGGAGACGGTGATGATGAGTAATGAATGAAATGGTGGAATGTAGAAAGTGGGAGGAAACGGGAGAACCCCGAGAAAACCCACGCACACGGTGTTTGTCCACCACAAAGTTCACTTGGCGGGGGCTAGGACGGTGATCAAATCAGAAACTTCACGCACTAGAGGTAAACATTCTACCATTGATCCACACTGGCCCCTACACATGGGGAAGAAGTTATGTTTGTTTGAAATTTAGTATTTAAAGTGAATGAGATTTTTATGATCAGTCTGCGACTATAATAGTAATTGATTATAATTAGTTGTTTGCAAATAGTTAATCTCAATTAATTTGTTGCAATTAGTTTAATTGAATTAGTTGTTTGCAATAAGTTGACCACAATTAGTTAATAACGATTAGTTAACACAATTAGTTGGCGTTGTATTAATTGAAATATAAGTACATTTGTGTATCAGTATGCAAACATAGATGTATTTGTGCTGATTTAGAAGTCATTTTGTGTGTGTGTGTGTGTGTGTTAGTACGTTGTTAACCATGGATGCACTTACTGAAATTGATGAATTTGCTGAAACACAGAGACAATGACACAATAATTACATCTCTTTATAAAAAATAATTATGAATATTATAAATAAGAATCTAATTATATGACCTACGGAATCCGGAGATTCAATACCTTATTCACAAAATCTCTCTATTCACCTCTGAGCATAGCCAACCAAACTCAGTCAGTTTCTATTTTGTATTCTTATTTCTTCGAGATCCATCTTAATATTGCCCTCCCATCTGCGCCTAAATCTTCCTAACAGTCCTTTTTCGATTGGATTTAGAGTTAAAATTTTGAAAGGCTTTCTATTTTCTTACATTCTAGCTGCATGACCTGCCCACCTGTGCCTCCTAGATTTAATGATCCTATCAAAGTTAGGTAAACCGTATAAATTATACAGTTCTTCATTATGAGGTTTCTACCATTCCTCATTCACGTCCGAATATTCGCCTTCGGATTTTATTTTCATAAACTTACAGTCTTCGTTCTCTCCTTAAAGTATATGACCATGTTCCAATTTAACACTACATATAGTACAATGGGCATAATTATCGTTTTATATATTTTAAGTTCCAAATTTTTAAACATTATTTACGAATACCAAAAAATTGAGACTAAACAATAACATGAATTCCATGCTTTCAAGCGTCACTTAATTTCTTCGTGGATATGGTTCTGGTCTCTTAATGAAAATCTTAGACACATTAAAGTATTATCTGATATTTTATCGTATCCGTAATTTGCAGTAATAATGTCACGGCGAAATTTTAGGTACATTTCGTTTTCTGTTTATTTACTTCCTAACGCATGTTCCTACATGTGTTTAATACAGTAAAACCTATGCGCTTCTTTATCTTTCCCTATTATATTTACATCATCGGCATAACCGGGTGAGTATTCAACAACCTATTCTCGATATGAAAGCTTATGAAGATGTTCACTAATCGAACTTTACTTTGGGATTCTCGTTTAAAGACATTTTTACTAATCTAACTACGTATTTCGATATTCCACACTTTGTAAGAATGTTATACGGTTACAATATTTCCTTCCTAAGAGAGTTGCAGGCCTTTCTGAAATCAATAAATAGTTAATGTACCGGAGTATTCTATTCCCATTTTTCTTCGAGTGTTGTGAATGGTAAATATCTGGTCGATAGTTGATCAATTTTGCCTAAATCCTCATTGACAATCTCCAATAATTTCATCTACATATGGCGCAAATTTTAGTGAAAATGTATTTAAGAGAATTTAATAGGATATTGACAAGAAAGCAATGTTTCGATAATATTATAACAATTAGTTTTGCCTCCTTTCTTGTGAATTGGGATAATGATTGATTCTTTCAACACTTGTGAAATCTCCACCTGCTTTTAGATAAGGAGATTTGAGTTTATGTGTATCTCGTTTCACAGCTTTTGCCCTCCAGCAGAAATTAACAATTTCGTATACACCTTGAAATTTGTGTTTCTATAAGTTCTTCACAGCAATTTCTATTTTCTATTCTGTTAGGCTCTGGAGTATGCGGCTCTGTGATTATATCCTGATTGGACATGATAATTCCTGCATATTGGAAATCTTACTACTACTACTACTGCTGCTTCTAATTATTATTATTATTATTATTATTATTATTATTATTATTATTATTATTATTATTATTATTATTATTATTATTATTATTATTATTATTATTATTATTATTCGTTTTGGACATATTCCAGATTGGAATGACATAATGTGAAAACGAGAAACATTATTTATTTGATATTATGGACAGTTATCAAACAAATGTTAAAATTGCATTTTAAAGTTTCAGTTTTTTCAGTACAACTTACAGTTAATTTACACTCTTAGGCATAAAAGAATTCCTTTATTGTGCTTATTTTCTTTTCCACGTATTTCTTTATGAATAAACATACACATTGTTTCTTTTATCCACATTCCTGAAGATTGTCTGATCTGACTGAGTCTATACAGATACTGTTTCTCTTCAAGCTACCTTCGATTCATTGAAGTGGGAATTCAATGATTCAGTTCTTATAACAAAACCAAATAATACATCCTCAAGAGGATACTCCGACATTACCCATCCAGTAGAAAAGTTCGCTCATTAAGTTAAGATTTCCGGACACCTTCATTGTCCAAACTAAAAGGACAATATGTTCTTGAATACGTATCTATTTTGATTGGTTGCAACGATGAATTTGTTGCCTAAAAGAATATTTACTTGAGATCATTTCGATGTACTACACTGTCGTTTCCGCACCGAATCATTTGTTCAAAGCCACAAGGCCAACTATAGCCTAAATGTGAGAATTCAGAAGATGTATTGTAACACGCCAAAAGAATCATCAATCAAGGATAACCAACCGTGTCAGGCAAGTGCTGTGTAGACTTCTTCTACTTTATGCAAATCCTTTCTCTTTCCCTGTCTTTCTCACCCTTCATCATCACAATCTGGAAGTTGCCCCAGTAAACATTCTACTTCTTCGAAGAAACTGTCCTGTATATCGTTATCTTTATCTCCTGTTGTGACATTTACATTTAGAAAAATAATATCGCATCACCGACCCTGAAAAGTAATAAAAGAAAATCTATTATAAACAGTTTCAATACCTTTAATGTCTGATATTATTAGACCCTTGTTCTTAGTTGCCTGACGCCGAACTTCTAAAACTGAAATTTCACTCTTGTGGTCTATTTTCGATTGCTTGTTCAATATATTTGCAGCTAATCTCTACATTTAGAGGTCTTATTCTCTATTTCCAACTTGAAAACGCGCCATACCTTGGTTACAGGAACCCACGCTTCTCAAATACTATCTGCTTATAAAAACCTGCTTCTGAATTCAAGTAAATACACGATCTTTTGATTTGTATTGATTTCTTTTAGTTGTATTTCTAGGCCAATGACTTTCCATCCCAACTTCTGCCAGGAAATAGTTGTAACTCATATATTGTGTCTGAAATGGTCAACTGCGCTCCAATTGTCTTGAACCGGTTAAGGCCGAACATGCATGATAATCCGTTTTTCATTTACTTTCAATGCCAAACTTCTAACTTCCGTAACTTCTCTCTGCACAGTTGACTATCTTCTAAATTGTGTCTGAATACGGTCAAATTCTCAGTGGACGACAGGTGACCATTGCTAGTTGGAAATATGCCAGTGTGAATCTCCATACCTTTCATGGCAATATCACTAGACGAGATATGTGCAGTTCTGCTTCTGAAAATTATAAATCCCTGTATTTCTTTATTTGATATTTATTTCGGGTTAAATATATCAGATTCATAGATAAATAGCCAAACTCAAATACATTCTAATAAAGAATTATGTTTATAAATATCGAATCCTACTAAATGAGATAAACGTCAATCTATATATTAAAATGGTACGTTTATATGTTTGTGGTCAACAAAACTTATATGTTTATGGCAAATCCTTTCGACAGTGAGCAGTGATGAAAATTTTCCGGAAAATTTTCCGATTCATAAAAACATACTCCACTTATTCCTACATCGTTGTATAGTCATGATGTGAGGTGGAAAATTTTCTTCTATACTTTTCCGGAAAATTTTCCGTTCTTAACCAATATCACTGACCAAGTAACAATTCCTCAGTATTCATAAATTGATTAAATTCATGAATAGAAATGTTAAAAATTGAAAGATCGTTTAAAGAATCTGAAAATTTTCTTGGCTAAGACAATTTTCAGTATTATGTAGGAACAAGTAAAACAATTTTTCATGAATCGAAGAATTGTCTGTCCTGTACAATAATGAAAATTTTCCGATTCATAAAAACATACTCCACTTATTCCTACATCGTTGTTTAGTCATGGTATGAGGTGGAAAATTTTCTTCCATATTTTTCCCGAAAATTTTCCGATCTTAACAAACATCAGTGATCAAGCAACAATTCCTCAGTATTAATAAAATTGATTGAATTTATGTATAGAAATGTTAAAAATTGAAAAATCGTTTAAAGAATCTGAAAATTTTCATGGCTCAGACAATTTTCAAGACTATGTAGGAACAAGTGAAACAATTTTTCATGAATCGAAGAATTGTCTGTCCTGTACAGTGATGAAAATTTTCCGGAAAATATTGAAACGGAAAATTTTCCGATTCTTAAAAACATACTCCACTTATTCCTACATCGCTGTTTAGCCGTGACATAAGGTGAAAAAAATTCTTCTATATTTTTCCGGAAAATTTTCCGTTCTTAACCAATATCACTGATCAAGTAACAGTTCCTCAGTATTCATACAGTTGATTGAAATCATGTATAAAAATGTTAAAAAGTGAAAGATCGTTTAAAGAATCTGAAAATTTTCTTGGCTAAGACAATTTTCAGTACTATGTAAGAACAAGTAAAACAATTTTTCATGAATCGAAGAATTGTCTGTCCTGTACAATAATGAAAATTTTCCGATTCACAAAAACATACTCCAGTTATTCCTACATCGTTGTTTAGCCATGGTATGAGGTGGAAAATTTTCTTCTATATTTTTCCGGAAAATTTTCCGGTCTTAATCTATATCACTGATCAAGTAACAGTTCCTCAGTATTCATAAGATTGATTGAAATCATGTATAAAAATGTTAAAAAGTGAAAGATCGTTTAAAGAATCTGAAAATTTTCATGGTTCAGACAATTTTCAATACTATAAAGGAACAAGTGAAACAATGTTTCATAAATCGAAATATTTTGTGTTTTGTATGGAAAAATCGAAAAAACTTTTTATGAGTCGGAAAATTTTCATCATTTTGAAGCAAAAAGTAAAATAACTTTTTGTTGCTCTATAGAAACAAATGTAAGGAATTTTATGAATCGGAAAATTTTCATCACGATGTAGAAACAAGTTAAAACACTTTTCATAATCCGGACAGTTTTGGATATTATGTATAGTGATGTTAGGTGGAAAATTTTCCACTATATTTAACTGCACATTGAGATATACAATTCCTGTAGAGGAAAATTAGACAGCAACAAATTATAATTTCCCAATTAGATTTCGGGAACCAGAAAAATTTCTAATATCTCAAGTTGTGAAGTAAAAATTTACATAGTGTTTCTCTCTCACACACACACACTCTCAATCTCTCTCTCTCTCTCTGTCTCGCTCTCTATTTTGTCTACTTATTTATAAATGTTGCAGAATGTAAATCTATAAAAGTAGTAAAGCTATGAGAAAACCGTCTTATGCGTATTAAACTGACGAAATCTAATATTGTAAGATCAAAGTTGGATTCTGAGGGAAGAACGCATTGAAGTTTTTGAAATATTCTTGAAATGAATAATCGTTAGATTTTCACTTCACGAAACTTTTTAAGACAATATTTATTACCAATAAATGCTAAGGCTAAACAACAATGTAGGAATAAGTGAAGTATGTTTTTATGAATCGGAAAACATTCGTGACTTTTAATAAATTGAAATTTTAAATAATAGAATTGAATATTTGTACTCTACGAACTCATGTTCTCTGCACTTTGGATACACACACACACACACACACACACACAGAGAGAGAGAGAGAGAGAGGAGTTGAGTTGAGTTGATTTTAAGTTTAACGTCTCTTTCAGCAGTGAGACTAGATAAGACGGGACCAACTGATTAACCTGAAATCCGAACTACATGAGCTCCCGCTGGGAATCGAAGCCAGGTCTTCCACGCCAAATTCGCGTATGCTAACCGCTTAGCAACGAAGGAGCTCGCAGATGAAGAGAGAGAGAAACGCTGTGTAAAAGTTTACTTCCCAACTTGAAATAGAAAATTTTCCGGTTTCCGAAAGCTAATTGGAAAATTATAATTTGTTGCTGACTAACTTTCTTCTACAGAAATTCAATTTTGTTGCTGAATGTGCAGTTAAATATAGTGGAAAATTTTCCACCTAATATCACTATACATAATATCCAAAATTGTCCGGCTTATGAAAAGTTTTTTCAACTTGTTTCTACATCGTGATGAAAATTTTCCGATCTATGGAAATTCCTTTTTGTTTCTACAGAGCAATAAAACTTTCCGATTCAAAAAAAAGTTGTTTTACTTTTTGCTTCGAAATGATGAAAATTTTCGACTCATAAAAAGTTCTTCAATTTTTCCATATAAGACAGAAAATATTTCGATTCATGAAAAATTGTTTAACTTGTACCTACATACTACTGAAAATTGTCTGAGGCATGAAAATTTTCAGATTCTTTAAACGATCTTTCACTTTTTTACATTTCTGTACATGAATTCAATCAATTCATGATTTAATGATTGCTGAGGAATTGTTACTTGATTACTGATATTTTTTAGAACGGAAAATGTTTCCGGAAAAATATAGCGGAAAATTTTCCGAAATGGAAAATACTCCGCGGAAAATTTTCCACCTCACATCACTAACAGTGAGTTCTCGAGAATCACAAGCTCTAGAAAGATGGTGTTTTCACTGATCGATTGCAAATTTTGTGTAGACTATTCAGTTCTATTTGAATATTTAAAAATTGCTGTTGTTTCTTTATTACATTCTTCAGGGGTACAGTAGACGAGTTGAAATTTTAAAATAGTAAAGCATTATATCCTACGAGTTATATATTCCAAAACCAAACATTTGTACACGAGGTTAGTATACATCTCCGGAGTTTGTTTCATGGTGGAATGATAATGAAAAACGAAGAATAACCATTTCTCCAGTCTAAGATGAATCTTTATTGTTTGGAGTGTTTTTCCTAATGAACACCATATATCACTGACATTATAATTAATTATGCGTTATGTATTTGCTTACATACAGCATGCAAGAAGAAAGAAAGTACTGATTATACATGAACTAGTAACTCAAACTGGAAATACTTTCAAATCTTGCAAACTGTTCGAGATATTTAAAAAAGATAATAAAAAGTCTCCCCTTTATGGTATCCATTGCCGATTTTTTTTTCATCAAGACATCTTTAATTTGTTTCTGTAAAGGGAAATGTACAGATATTGTGAGGAATGACAAGGAGATTCATGCTCATATGTGAATTGTGCGCTGTGTAGAGAGCGCAGGTTCAGATAGTTCACTTATTAAAGTAGATTGGACCACTTATAGTGTATTGATTCAGTGAAATAATAGATATTTTTACGAAGTTGGAGTAATAAAATACTTAGGACTAAAAAGTTATGGTAGGTTGCTTTAGCATTTCTTTCAATATTGACCCTCGTGGTACCGAGTCGTGACTATACTTTAAAGTCGAATCCGAATCACCATAATGAATTCTAATCTAAGACTTTTCTATCAAGTGTCGAACCAAAGATTTCATGCATTAAAGGCACGTCCGCTAGCCACTATATCAGCTTAAAAAGTAGTTACAATAATTTAAACGTACATTTTCCAATAAACAGACCCCATTTCACTTGATCTTCTATTCTCTTTGGTAGCAAAGACACATAAAAATGCACGAATACATAGTCTCCTTTGTCATTCTTCACACTGTTCCACCTCATGAATTTTACAAACCTCATGAATTATAATTCTTGGCAAGATTTATAGCTTCACGTCCCAAGAAGGTCGTCTAACAAGCGTTAATATATTAGTCATTCTTTTCAAATACAATCTACCATTAATTTAAAGGATTAACTCATGTACGCTCTTTAATCGTGCTTGAAAACTAAGGGTAAAAAGAAAAATACAATTACTTTTATTCGTTTTACTCATTCATTTCAATTTTGACTTGACCATTTTATGATCTTCGACTTTATTATGAAAGTATTAGCAGAAGTAAAGGTTCAAGACCACACCTCATTGATTCGTTGTAAGACCATATTCTCTATTATTTAAAGAAGTAAGAATTTTGATTTAATTTTAGCTCCTCATCAAACTTTAAAACTATACATTATTAAACTGTTTAGGTTATAACTGACGTAAAACGTGTGCCACAGAACAAAGAAACGAAACGAATTTTCTAGGAAAGAATTTGAAGCTCATATTATGCTATTTACAACCAGAACAGAATAAAAATTTATAAATTTAAACTTTGTTCTGATGAAAATAATCTCCTAAATTTAGAAAATAATAACAAAGTAAATGAATAACATGAGACATAAATGAATTAAAATGCAATGATTTAAATTTGAGATACAAATATAGGTACATGCACTACTAATCAAAATTGTTTGAATTCTCTGGCTTGTTGTGAGCATCTACTGTGAACCTATCATTTTGACACAAGGACTTTGTCACCATGTGTTAAAAGTATTCATATATAAATCTTAAAATTTCGCGACAGCTGAATTGATATCTATCTGAAAGATACCCCAAATACAGATGGTGATCAGAAAAATGGAAACACCTGTAGTTGGCAACACGTCAGATGTATGGGTTGGCAGTGGCGTCGTGGCGACCGCAGCGCCGGGCCGCTGGTGGTGGTGTGTTAGGTCGGTCTCCATACTACGTCAGGCGCAGTGGAACAGCAGTGTCCAGTGGCTGCAGCAGATGGAGGTAGTGTAAAACGGGAGACCTCTTAGATTTTCAAAGAGAGCAAATTGTTGGTGCGCGGTTATGTGAAGTGAGTGTGACGGCAGTGGCTACTGTGTTAGGTGTGTCGCATGGGACAGTGTCGAAGGTGATGACGGCCTACGTAATACACGGGAAAACCACATCGGGGAAGCGGAACAGTGGGGGGAAGAAAATCATGAATGACAGGTAACGCCGGGTATTAAAGCGCATTGTCACGCAGAACCGTAGTGCCACTGCGGAGCAAGTGACGGAGAAACTCAATCAGCACCTCCCCCACCCTGTTTCGACAATCACAGACCGCCGCCAATTACATGACATGAACTTACGAGGTCGTGTTGCACGGGCCAAACCGCTCATCAGGGACCATAACGCTTTCGCACGCCGCAAGTGGTGCCGCGCCCATGAAACTTGGACCGTTGAGGACTGGAAACGTGTGATATGGTTGAATGAGTCATCCTTCACCCTATTCCCAACCACGGGCCGTGTTTATGTGTGGAGAACGCCCAAAGAAGCTTATGATCTGCAGTGTCTCCGCCCAACTGTGAAACATGGCGGCGGCTCGGTGATGCTGTGGGCCGCCATATCATGGTTTTCATTGGGTCCTGTGGTCACACTTAGCGGACAAATCACTGCCAACGATTATGTCGCAATTTTAGAAGACCACTAGCATCCTATGGTCTGGATGTTGTTCCCGGACAATGACGTTATCTTCCAGGATGATAATGCACCCATTCACACAGCTAGCGTTGTTGCAGCGTGGTTTGAGGAACATCGGGATGAAGTTCAACACCTCCTTTGGCCCGCCCAATTCCCAGATCTCAAAATAATTAAACACATGTGGTCCGTGTTGGAAACACGACTCCGGTGTCTCAGCAATAGTGGGACATGTTGACATTTGTCCATTAGCTACCTGTTGATATCAACACACACATTGGTCACATTTCAATATCGATCATGCGATTCCACTAGTGAATTTCATTTAGTTTACCCAGTTTCTTTGTGAGTCCCCTTGCTCAATTTCAACTTGTCCTCAGTTGTTGCATCCTTATTGGTATGCAACCGTGCACATCATATTGCATCGGATTGAGGGAATATTATTGGTTAATCGCCAATGGCTTTCATATTCTTGACGTTAATTTTTACATTTCCGATAGTTTGAACTCACGTTTACTGAGTATGAGTGCATTTCTGGGCATTTTTCGTTAAGTGTTTCTACACAGGTATATCACTCTGCTTCATTTGTTGTGCTCTACCAACACTCCAGATATCTTTCTAGAGCATTTGAGAACAAATTCTCTACACGTAATACTCAGAACGTCACTGTTGGCCAGCATCCGTAACTGGCGATTATGCAACCACACACAACGAGCATGAAGATGTCCGCCGTTTTGTATTTGTTCCAGATATCGACTTAATACAAACGAATTATTGTTACCTGATAGAAATACTATCAATTCATATCCATTTGGACCAATTTTCATTTAGCAGATTATCCGGGACTCCCTACGTTCCTTTGGGGAATCCCTTGCGCGTGCATGATAGGATTGTGAAACATGCAAAATTCAATATAGCAGGTATGACTTCTTCATTAAATTTTCTACCCGCCCTCTTTACGTTGAATAGTTTCCAAGCTATTGGCTTCCGAAAGTTATTTTCCTACGCTTTCGGCACCTTGTAGATCCGAAACTATATCCGTTAGCCGAAAGTTAAAGAGAACTTTTGTTCTTCTCTGAGTGGCAGGAGTCACCTCCCAAGGGTTGTAACACTTATTTTGCCAAACCCTATATATATTGCATAGTATAAATCAAAGTGCGGAAGGTGAAGGAACATAGTAGTTTTGTATGAAATAATCGAACATAATGATAAGCTCCATTTCCGGTGAAATTGAGTTATTATGTCGAATTGACGGTGATCGAACAACAGAAGAGTATGTAGGTAGATCAATTTCGGAAATGTACCAGCAGATCAAAGGGGCAACTTGTTTGGCATATACCATTGCATTGAATTGCATGGGAATTCCGGGGAACCGTTTTTTTTTTTTCAGTTGCGTCGAAAGTTACAAAATGTGATATACCATTTTGTTCACCCGAACCGCTAACACAGGACGTAGAGGAGCCAACGCAGTGACCATATTTTGAAAGCAAAATAAGTTTTACTTTTTTGTTTTGTTTAATACTTTCTTGATGTGTTAATGTTTGTAAGAAAGAAGGATCAATATTTTAAAAAGCATTTACAAGGATGTTATAAAATAGAGGATCTGTCCATATGTATCTTCATCCTATTAAATCAATGAAGCCATAAAACAACCGAGCATCGGCACGTCTGATTGGCTACTTTCGTTTCCGCCATGATTGTTGGCTCAAAACATTGCGATCGTATTGGGCGGAGTGGGAAGAGTAGTGGTGGTGAAACTGTGACTTATGGCTTCAAGATTCTCTTGTAAGGGCAGATCTTCTATTTTATATGATCCTTGATTTACGAGGCCTGTACACAATTCACTAAGAGAGAGCGTATAAATATATAGTGATCGTGGTGGCTATAAAAACTAGTAATAATTGGGAGTCGGTAAACTTCAAAGTTAACTTGTGCCCCCTCCTCCTAGTTACTGAATATCTTTCATTGGATATCTGACAAAGAAATGTACATACCTGGACGGATGCTCACAAAGTTATTCAGAAAACGGCAGCACTAATTATTATTAATAAAAGTATATTATTTTATTTAGGTCTAGTGGCTGAGAGAATTCTTTTAATACATAAAGTTGGATTCATATATAGAGACGAATTGAAATTTGAAGTTATTACGGAGCTTCGTATTACAACATACATTGTATTTCCATATTTCAGATAGTCACAGTGCTGGAAAGGGCGCTAAACTTCAAGACCCAAGAAAATTAAAATATAACATGAAACTTACTTCTATTTTTATATCTTAAGAAAATAAAGTGATAACTACTAAATTAATGTAACTGTAAACATTTTTCACTTAATTATTGTTGTATTTGTTCAAAAACAGTAATCAGATGTTCATACATCCGTGTCATTGTGCTCAAGAAGTCTTCTTCAATTTAACACCACCAATTTAACACATTCCAATTTAACTTTGTTCGCAAATTTCTATTTTATCGTAATTAATAATGCCAGTATATGTAAAAGAAAAGTAGCTCCCCTACACGTCCTTGATTTTATTTTATAAATTAAATTAAGACATTCTGCAGTTGTTACTGAAATATTTATGAATGGAATTAATATTATATGATATACAGATGCTTACCAATTTAATGGTACACCTTGAAACAATAATATTTGCAAGATTAATATGGCATTGACCCAATTTTCACCCTCAGAACAACTCTGCTGCTTTGTGAAATGGAGATTCATAGAGATTGCTTATGGTATTGCAAGTATTATATTTCAATCATTATACGTACAGTATATTACAGTTCCGTGAGAGGATGGGGGGGTCGCAAATTCCACCGAATTTGTTTGTTCAAAATGGACAATACATAGCCAATTATGTTCATTTCAAGGGGAGATGTTTAACTTTATTTTAATGCTTCTCAAACCACTCAGAAACAGCTCCAGCTGAGGAAATGCAAGTATTGCCATCCTGGAACAAATTATTACCCAGAAACAACATATAGACTGCACGAAGCACATGTTTTATTAAAATTGAGACATAATCAAGGTCAGTGACACGACGGGCAAACATAAGTACAGTACCCACCGAAAACTATAATGTCGTGGCCCCCAGCACCATAGGGCCGTCACTACATATCACTGTAGAGCGAAAAACTTCAGATCATACGTTTCTTTGGGCATCTGCGATCCTAAAATGCTATCCATAGTTTCAAATAAGGTGAACGATATTTTGTCCGACAGCACCATACATTTCCAATTATTAGTGATTCATGCTGCATCTTCGTGGCTGCATTGCCATCGCGCTAAATCGTAATGGTCCTTATATCAGTCGTTTTGGCTGTGTAGTCCATGCCTGTAACTGTGATTAATGACATAGACTGTAGGGATACTGCGTGAATTTCCTCGTCACTTTCATCACAGTTCGGATTGAAAATCTGCTTCAATACTCCGTGGAATCTGCCATTGAGCCTTCTTCTGACCAATTGTTTCACTTCTCCAATTTGATTTTGAAGCGAGTTGTAGATCGTCGTTACTTTGGACATTGTTCCTTGTGACATACTCAATCTATTTGCTATATCCGTCAGCACCACATAAATGAGCGTCAATAATTTGCTTACTTTGAAAATCAGAGAGGTATCCCATTCAAAACTATCGTCATCTGCTCAGTTGAAAGCACACTGCCAGTCTACTACTCCTCATGTAATACGGGTAATACGTGGCTTACCTTAACACATTACGACCAACAGACAGGCGCTGAGGTCGCGGCCTAGCAGTTAACAACCCAGATATCTGACGTGTTTCTAACTGTGGGAGAAGTAATAAACGTTTTCGGAAAACTGGGTCAAAGAGAACTTACCTCCAAGAATAAGGTATAGTTTGTGAATTTTCTAATTAGAAATCACTTACGCCACTTTCTAGATTTGTCAATGAAATGTTTAGGCCTAATTATTTACAAAATATGTAGAGTCCCTTAAATTATTCCTGAGAAAACATTTGTCAGAGGTACTGCTACCAAAAATATTCGACTGTCTCTTAACCTTTCCATTAAAAGTATCATATTTTATGGTTGTTTCATGTAAATATTTACGAAAATATGAACAAATATGAACAATTTTTGAGAATTATTGCATTTTTCACTTCGGTGAGCTATCTTTGCGTTTAGCTCAAAAAAGATATTATAAAGAAAAACTAAAAACAGGGTATTCTATAAAATCCGTAATTTTAATATTTGCAATATTATAAAAATGTAACGCGGCAAACGCTAAAAAAAATATAAACTCTGGACCACAATTTGAGTCAATCATTATAATACGCTCAGGTTTGGAATTACTAATCTCTTCACAGGACATTTCATTCAAAACTAGCGTACTAAATGCTACGCTTATTAATGCGATTACTTCAATTATATATTTAGTATATTGCTTTATATAAAAATCATGGGAGACTATAATGATTTGACAAAAGTAAAATTTAATGACTAAATTTCATATAAGGCTGTTATAAAGTAGGAGGCAGATTTCGAGCTGAAGGAAGAAGCACGAAAGACACGGAAAAAGCAGAAACCGAAAAAGGTGTAGAAGTTAGACAATTATTGATGCTGTCAGCAAGATTATTGTTACTGTAGATGTGTTATCTCGAAATCCTACTCTGAATCCAATCCCGACATATAATCGACAACCTAGGCATGAGTTTTTAACTGGTGAATTACAATGCCCATGAATCATTGAAAAAGAAACATGCAGAAAGAATGAAGATAGAAATTCCCAGCAGCACTTCGACCATTCCTTCTATGTAAGTAAGTTTGTCAAAAAGTAAAATATAAATTAACGTAGATAGAAAAAGCCATCACAGTTACGCTCCAAAAAATGATACAGACATGTCTAAATCTGCAAGTCCAAACGTAGAAGTAGAAATAGTATGAATTGCTCATATTATATGTTGATCATAACACTAAGCAAAATTAAAGTAACCATAAAGAAACTTTCGAAGTAAAAAGTACACAAACTATAAAATATTATTGGTAAAAGAGCCAAAAAAATAGTAAGTTCAAATACTCTTGAATTAGATGATCGCCATCTTGGTATTGTTCTCACCATATGCATCAGAGTAAATTCATAAATAATAAATGGAATGAAATCTTTAAGTTTTACGTCCTACTATTATGCCGGCTAGGTTGAAGGAGACGATAAACATGAGAAATGAATACAATGATGGAATAAATAAACTGGGAGGAAACGGGTGACTTCTGAGAAAACGTACAAACACAGTGTTATCCTCCACAAAATTCATTTTGTCCGAGCTGGGATCGAACCAGGAACACTACGCACCAAAAGTGAACGCCTGAGTCACCGTGCTCGCATAAGTTCGTATGTGTGTCTATCGGTAGAATTGAGAAAAATAAAATTTTATGGCCCCAAATATCATGTCGTCCATTGGCAATAACAATTGATTGTTTTTATTGTACTTAAACAGATTGTTTATTTTTATGTAACACACACACACACACACACACACACACATATATATATATATATATATATATATATATATATATATATATATATATATATATATATATATATATATATATATATATATATATATACTAATTTACTACTGATAAACAACGCTGCATACAATTTCTTTCAATGTTGTTTATTTTGTTCTAATAGTTACACACGCAATTCTGTCAGTAACACAAATACTACTTTTAACATCGGGCAACTGAAATGCTGATTTGAAGACGATATACAAAATTACATACACATTCTACGCCTTCAAAGCAACGGCAATTTAACAAGAAAGGGCACACAATGCAATAAATTTATGAATTATCATAATAAAATGTTGAACTTTCCAATTATTCAATATACTCGTACATTTCCCAGGTAACACTATTATATTTCCGCTAATCAAGAAATAAACTCAAATATGCGCAATTCATTGGCATTAAACCATCCGTGAACATGTTGTTTGCACACGAAGGCAAAACCTTCCATTATCACATGTAATTGTATTAGGAAAGCTTAGCCACGTGTATCAATTTGAAAGGACAAGACGCTGAATACATTGACATTCATTTACCACTGAATGCTATCCGTTTTGTTTCCGAAACTTGTAGCTTATCAAAACTCTCTCGTCAGCTATAATGGTGAATGTAGACGATATATTAAAATGGCTTCCAAAGAACTTAAGAAGATTTTGACTGAAAATTAAATGAAATGAAATCTTTCAGTTTTACGTCCCACGGTTGTGCCGGTTAGGCTAAAGGAGACGGTGATTATGAGAAATGAATGAAATGGTGGAATAAAGAAAGTGGGAGGAAACGGGAGAACCCCGAGGAAACCCACGTAAACGGTGATTGTCCACCACAAAGAAGATCTTGACTGAATGTGAAAACTTGTTACGAAATTAAGATAGTGAAAGCTTTTGTGTTGCTGGAAAAAATATCCTTCATTGACTGCTGTAGTATGTATAAGTGCACAGTGCATTAGAAGTAAGTATGCAACTGCCTTACCACGTACTGTCTCATATCGTAAATATACTGTATTTTACTAACAGGTATGTTCCATGTATTGGATCTAAATAACAGCAATGAGATATTTTTTTCTGCCAAAATTAATTAAGTCTAACTCCTACCCTTGATATTCGATAACTCAGAAAGAGGGACGTTGTTTGCGGTGGGCAAGGTGTGTGGCAATTGCCCCCACGAGTTTGATGTATAATATTGTTTAAATTAATACTGTTGTAGTATATTAATGAAATACGTAATACACTACCTATAATGGTGGACTATCAACTATGATATGACGCTGCTTCCATAATATTTTTTATGCGTAGTAAGCCCTTCAAAGTCTTCAACAAACGTTTATAATTAAGCTAGAATGAATTTCGTCGATTACATACAATATATATGTGTGTATATTAGCAAATGGTCCCACGTTATACTGCAGACAGTATTAGGCGTTCTACCTTCTGCTCAATTTATATAGAATTCCTCTCAACTTGAAGTCTCACATGAAACTCGAACGCCTGTTATACCTATCTTGATAAACCAACTATTTACCTTTTTCTTCCTTTCTCTAGGTAAAACGTTTAAAATTGCTTAATTAAACAAGTTATATTATTTTAAATGAAAGGTCTAAATATTAAAATTTATTTCTTTTAATTTAACGTTCAACGTTTATGCACCGAGGTTAAGAAAGGCGAGGACTCTGAGGTGGAGGATAATTCTTAAATGACGGAAGTGGGAAGAAACGGGAGAACACCGAGAATATCCACGTACACGCTATTCGCTCAACATAAACCCCACTGGAGAAACCTGGAATCAAAAATGGAATCATGCACACCAGAAGAATGGAATTTCACCAGATTCACTAAGCCACCATAGCCTGACCAAATTTAATATCTATAGCTTTAAGGGAATCCAAGATATGGACATCTCATTACAGCAATGACAACCACACGTCTTCTTCTTTCCACCTCTTTTCTTCCCTTCTAGGACAAAAAAAAAAAAGAACTGTAACACTGAAACATGTCTAATTATCTTGAATGAAATGACTAATTATGAAATTTCATATCTCTAACTTTAAGAGATTCCGAGATATGGAAATATCGTTATATTTGTAATCCCTCTCCTTTTTCTTCCTACAAATGAGTAATCCAAAAAAATTGAAAAACTCATGTTTCCAACTTTAAGAGATTCCGAGTTTTAAAAATATTATTATTATTATTATTATTATTATTATTATTATTATTATTATTATTATATTATTATATTATTATTATTATTATTATTATTATTATTATTATTATTATTATTATTATTATTTTAATACCACAACATTCCTTCCCACCCATTTGCTCCTTCTAGGTAAAAATAGAAAAACACTGGCACACGTATCTTATTGTATTAAATGATAAGTCCAAACATCACATTTTATGTCTCTGACCTTCAGAGATTTGGATAATATAAAAATTGCAACACATATTCCTTCACTTCCTTGTTGAATTTCAAGAAATTATTTCTAAATGATACCTTACGTCTCAAACCCTACCCATTGTCCAAACTTCAAATTTCTAACTCTTGCAGTTCGGCCTAGTAGTTAATTAGACAACCGCTCATTCATTGCTCGTTATATCTATCTATCTATCTATCTATCTATCTATCTATCTATATATATATATATATATATATATATATATATATATATATATATATATATATATATATGATTGACCAATGTAACTTCACTTCTACGGTCGGACAGACTTTGTTGATTCTTGGTACTTGATTGGAACCTGTATTACTGGATTTCTTGGATTTCATCACGTTAGTTTTCCAAAATTATTTATTCAAAGAGGGTATAGAGGTTAAATATCTTATATCCCAATAAACAGCACCAAGTGGAAATTATATATAAATAAAAATGAATGTAACGAAGTCATAAGCGCAAACGAGCGATATTAGTATCCAATCCACAGTTCTCAAGATCGCTCAGATGAATGGCGACACTTTTGATGCCGTTAACGTCCAAATTCATCCTCATTGGCATGAGAGTTAATGATTGGGGTGGGACGGAGTGACAAAAGATTATCTGAAACGACATAAATATAATGTTAGTCTTAGTATTCGAAATTTTAGTGTTTAATCCATAGTTCTCAAGGTCACTGGGATTAATAATGGCACTCTCAATGGTGTTTAAGCAAAGAGAGAGAGAGAGAGAGACTGTTCCATAATTCGTGTAATTTTCTACAGCAATGGGAGAAAATGAAGTTTCCATACCATTAATGTTAAATTTGGCACTTTTATTGAGAAATATCTGAATTTTTCGAATTTCTAAAGAAAATAGGAGAAAATTGCTGTTTAACCTCCCTTTTAGGGGTGTAAACACAAAAGTTCATTTTCCTTATAGGAGATTCAATGTTAAATTTTGGAAGCAGTTTTTTCCAATAATTATTCGTAAAGATTTTGGGGTAAATGAGTTGTATTTGTTACAAAAAGCAAAAACACTCATTCACAAAGCTAGTAAAGTCGTCTCAAACGTTATTTTGGGAAGGTTTCCCTTTTGGGAGGCAAAGGGCGTAAACAGGTGGTGGGAGATGTGTTACCAAAATCCCAAAATTTATTTTCGGAGTGCCAGTAAACGTCAAATTAATCACGAATGTTACAGAATTAATGTTTCAATGATCCTTACATGTAAGAGTGACTGATAATGGGGCTACAGCCCCCTTTCAAAAATGAGAAAATCACAATAAATATCCTTAGTAGGGACATACGAGAAGAAGATATTTTTTGTTAATTAATGTGAAATTTGGCGTCATTGTAGCCATAGAGTATGCGTTTTTTAAATCTGGAATGCTATTTTGGTAACGCACCGCCTTAGGGGGACATAGGGGGTGAAGCATTAGATGATGGATTTTTATAAAAACTCAAAATTTTCTTCCGGAAATTCCAGTGAGTGACAGATTTTTTTTACAAATGTCACAGAATTAATATTCTAATGCTCCTTGCATGTGCCAGTGACTTATATAGGGTTATAGTCCCCTTTCAAAAATTAAAAAAATCATTATAAATATTGTAGTATTAGACATGCGGGAAGAATGATTTTTTCTCAATTAACGTGAAACTCGCCGTCGGGTTAGCAGAAAGTTATGCATTTATCAAATCTGAAATATTATTTCGGTAATGTATCACCTTAGGGGGGCACAGGGGGTGAAGCATATGCTATTGGATCGTTATAAAAATTTCAAATTTTATTTTGGAAAATTCAATGTGTGTCGGATTGATCACAAACAATACAAAATTAATATTCCGATGCTCCTTGCATGTAGCAGTGACTGATATTGGGCTACAGCCACCCTTCCAAAAATCACATAATTTACGGTAAATATCCTTAGCAGGGACGTACAGGAAGGAGGTAAATATGCTTTACGATTAATGTGCAATTTGTCATTATTGTAGAAGAATGTTTTGATGTTTTAAAAATTTCGAATCTAGTGAAAATGAATATCGTCTGTCAGTGTAACAGATTGAGGATATAGCTTCGTTGTTTTGGCATCACTGGAATATAATCAAATAATTTTGTGTTTTTAGAAACCAAATTGGACTCTTCTTATAGCACAAAATTACACATAAAGTCAGCAGCATATTTTCTGCACACTTAAGTAAACCAGCTTGAAATAGAACACAAAATGACAATGGAAAATGCCGCAGGTACCACGACCGAAAAGATCTTAATTTGAAGTAATATTTTAAAAATTAAAATATTGTTTTCTTAATTCATAGAAAAAGCTTATCGTTTCCCTACTTCTTCCATAATTACTCTGTGATCCCACTTTACACACAGCAGCCTACTCGTATACTGCACATATAAGCATGTCAGGAAATTGTATACTATGGACACATGGTTGTAGTAAAAACAAATGTCTCGCGTGGAATAAGGATCAAGTTGAGTCAGGCTATACCATAAACCCAAGAAAACATTATTCCTTTCTAAAAACAACACTTTTCTTTTGGATCAGTTGTCATTAACTAAATTGCTTAAAAATTTCATTAATATAAGTGTAAGACAGATAAAATGAACTTACTTTTATTCAGTATGCCCTTGTGAACGAGTTGAGTTGAATTTCAGTTTAGCGTCCTTTTGACCAGCGAGGCTATGTGAGACGCGAACCTTCTGATTAACGTGGAATCCGAACCACATGAGCTCCGGCCGGAAATCGAACCCGGGTCTCCCGCGCCAAAGGCGCGTATGCTAACCGCTTAGCCAGGGAGAAGCTCGCCCACGTGAACGAGCAAGACATGAATGAATTAATACGATTTACTAGAGCTACTGTGAATACATTTTCCAACATATCTGGATGACTACGGTCTGGACAATTCTTTGTTTTATGTTGCACAATAAGGAGGAATGGTCGTAATAAAATTCCAGACGCATGCACCATCATAGGTACAAGCGAAAGAGTGTTATTGTATTTTCTATCTAAAAATGCAAATTTACCCATATGACACTCCCATTAGGCAAAAGAAATTCTGAGTCTACGCCTCTAAAAGAAATCCACATATGGGTATTATCTTATTGTCACAAACATTTTTTCTAAACTAATGCCAAATTTCACATTGCAAAAAAAAAAAAAAAAAAAAAAAAAAAAGCTTCTGCCACTAGGTCTTTGCGTAAGAATAATCATATTGAATTTATGATGCTTTTCAAAGATACCTGTAGTAACATATTAGTCACTGGTACATAAAAGCAGTATGGAGTATTAATTCTGTGCATTTTGCAACTAATTTGACACTCATGAGCACTCCCAAAATAAAATTTGGAATTTCTACCCTCCCCTTATGACCCCCAAAGGCACCAAATTACCCTCCGTGACTTGTACCTCCTATCTCCAAAATAATATTCCAGATTTTTACTATTACAACGCATAATTTCACATTAATTGACAAAATATAGCTTCTTCCCTATGTCCCTGCTAAGGATATTTATCATAAATTTTTAATATAATTCTTGAAAGGGGACTGTAGCTCAATATCAGTCACTGGCACATGCAAGGAGCATCGGAATATTAATTTTGTATTATTTGTGATCAATCTGACAGACACTGGATTTTCCAAAATAAAATTTGAAATTTTTATAAAGATCTAATAACTTATGCTTCACCCCCTGTGCCCCCCCAAAGGCGGTACATTCTAAAATAATATTTCACATATGAAAAACCAACACCTTTTGCTACAACGACGCCGAGTTTCACATTATTTGAGAAAAATCATTTTTCCCGTATATCAATACTAAGGATATTTATGGTGATTTTTTTTTAATTTTTGGAAGGGGGCTATAGCCCTATATAAGTCACTGGCACATGCAAGGAGCATTAGAATATTAATTCTGTGACAATTGTGAATAATCTGACGCTCACTGGCATTTCCGGAACATAATTTTGAATTTTTATAAAGATCCATCATCTAATGCTTCGCCTCCTGTGCCCCCCTAAGGCGATGCGTTACCGAATAGCATTCCAGATTTAAAAAATGCATACTCTTTTGCTACAATGACGCCAAATTTCACATTAATTATCAAAATATACCTTCTTCTCGCATGTCCCTACTAAGGATATTTATTGTGATTTTCTTATTTTTGAAAGGGGGCTGTAGCCCCATTATCAGTCACTCTTACATGTGGGGAGAATTTGAGCATTCATTCTGTGACATTCGTGATTAATCTGACGCTTACTGGCACTCCGAAAATAAATTTTGGGATTTTGATAACACATTACCCACCACCTTTTTACGACCCTTGCCCCCCAAAAGGGGGGACTTCCCAATATATATATATTAAATGAAGATCGGATACTAATAGATTTTTAGAGAGATTGTAATTTCTGAAAAGGGACGTTTATATTAGAAATACGAGTCAGAAATGCTGCGGTTAATGGATGGTATGAAAACAGAAAATTCGTACGACAAGACTAAGAGATTAGCTGAAGACCATCAAAGATTCTCAGTTCAGGGAATGATTGCAGAGTAAGTATTATTATAATTATGATAATGATAGTAATGTAGGAAGATAGCTTACTTATACATAATCTATCACATTTATTTTAAACGCTAGAATAAATAATAATTGCGTACAAATAATACATTCTTGTTTCAATACAATTTAATCTACGTCAATTTTTGCACATGCCATGTGGTGTTGTCACTCAGTGACTTGCTTCCTATCTTCCTTTCTGTAAGTGTCTCCCTCTCAGGACGAGCAACTTTGACGACAAAGACACCAGCTGTTGGAAAGAGAATCGATTTATCACTTTCCCTTGAAGTGAATAAATTGAGTGCTTTCATCTCTCAATGCTCAATTTCCAAGCAATATTATAAATTTCCAAAGGAGAGAACATAGCTTTTTTTGTCATAATAATCACAAAAGAAAATATTATTTAAAGCCGAAAAATGAAAAGGATGGAATTGAGTTGCATTAAATTGAATCAAGATTAAATTTATTCTTTCCGAACTGTGTTTGTATTATAAATATTTGTTCCTGCCATTTGTGACGTAGCTTTTTAATATCGTATTTGTTTCATTATCACTTCAACTATTCAATACTCTATTTGTTTTTTTTTATTATTAGTTCAATACGCAATATATTTCTTTTCCTGTTGCTTCTCTTAGAGCATTCATTTTCAACTGAAAGTATTATGACATAATACTTTTCTCCTCGGATTCTCCGTAACCAACTCACTGAGAGTAAGAAGAAAACATCAAACTTAAAATTGATAGAAGGCGGTGGTGACAATAAAACTAGATGAAATTGATGGGTTTGCATATACATAAATCATTGATTCATAATTAACTCTTTGCACTCCAGTGACATTCATGTGGATGTCATAAGATACTCCGTTCCAAAATACCAGTGACACCCATAGAGATGACATGGAAATATATCCTTTATGAAGGGCCGTATTAATCCTGGAGTTGATGAAATTTTTTAGTGAATGCAAGGCACGACTTAGTTCTACTATTTGCTCTTCTTGACATTGTACAAAAAAAACTTCATATTTGATCTACGGTCAGTGTAGCAAACCTGAAGCAGCATAAAATCTCTTCAGAAAATCAAAATTTCCCTTTTTCAATCCAAATATCCCACAATGAAAATAAGCTTTCTTAATCAGTAATGTGAATGCTGTCATTAAAGTGCCCAATAACAATGGTCTATATAACGGTCTGGACATTAGAGCTAGTGGTCTACTACTGCCACGCTTATGCACGTTTGGGCAGACGTGCCTCGGCCGCTAGGGCTACTTGATGGATCGGTACCACTAAATACATCACCCGAACCGTTGTTCCTCTATTTTGGGACTTAGTCCTTGTGCACGAGGTGCACCGTCAAGATTTGTCTCCTCATCTTAATGTGTAACCTCCATTCACTGAGGGAGTGGGATAGGCCCACTGCGCGGCCAGACCGGAGTTCTGAGTGCCTACCAGTTACCTACTGGTGGAGTCAGACTGCTAGCGAGCCAGTCCCACAGTATGACCGGCAGAGTCCAACCCAATTGCGGGAGCTCCAGGCATGCCCGAGGAAGCTTGTTCAATCCCTGCCCTGTCTACCTCTATCGTTCTACTGGCAACCGCCTTGTCATGTATGGGTACCACGCACACGTCGAGATACTCCCGTGTCTTATCCCGGACCCAATGGTACTTGTTAAGTCACCATTTGAGTTTGGTGCCGGCCCATATTCTACTGAGCATCCTTTCTTCGGCAAGATCAGAACCGTTGCCAAGATACCTGGGATTGGTCACTCTCCATCTCCGTACAGTTCCCCAGCAGGTAGGAATCCGACACTCTCCCCGGTAGGGTCGTCCAAGCAATACGGGACTTCCTCTAATTACGGTAGAGGTAGACCGTACATTACGAGAGCCAATGACTGATGAAGACCGTTTGCTCAAGGCAAACATTGTCATTTGGGAGGCATACCTATCTTCTACGTGTTTAGATAGCACGTACACGTTGCAGCAAAGCTACTTGTCCGAATCCCAATGGTACGTGTAAACCACCATTAGGAGGGACACTCACACCCTTCCTTCGGGAGAGCCGTTCAAACAATACGGAACTACCTCTAATTACGGTAGAGGTACAGTACATTACCAGACCCAATGGCTGATGTAGATTGTCTACTTTTAAAGACAATGGCCATTTGGGAGCGGCTGCTTCCCTGGTAGGGTCGTGGAGACCCTGCACCCAGCAAGGCCAACTAAATCTGGGACGAAGAGCCTCATACTTCCTCAGCGCTCCTGAGGTACGAGTGTACGTTAGGATACTAAGTATCCCATCCCGGACCCAATAGCACGCACTACACGCCCTTTGAGGGCATTACCTACATCATCATCCCGATAATGCGCTGGATCCGCCCACACTTTGGGCACACAAGCTACCCACTCTTTCATACGCCTTGGGGTACAACGTAGCCTTATCTCCCGGACCCAAGGGCACGGCCTAGTTGTCCGTTTCGGAGGATACCCGAAGGCTCACCTCCGCCGGTAGGAGCGGCAGTTCAAGATTATTTACCTCACTGAAGACATGATGAGGTCACACGTACTCTCCCAGATCTAATGGCACGAGTTAGTCACCCATTTCGGAGGATAACCAAAGGCCCACCTCCGCCGGTAGATTCTTGTCCAACTCAAAGGACAGTCAATAAAAAGTACTGTTCAGGGCGTTGGACATCCGAGATAGTAGCTTGTTTACAATCCCCACTCGAACCAATCTCTCCCACAGGCACACGGTTGTTACAATGCATACAACCGGCACGCGGCCAGAGGGGGTCCCTACCCCTTTCTCAGCACGGGCTTGGGATCGGCCATGGTAGTACTACGGTCTGGACAGTCTTTTAACAGTAAATATAAACCTGATATAACAGCAAGCACATTGGAAAATGACATCTGAAATGCAAGGGGTTAATCGAACAGCGCCAACACTTGTTTCTTTGCATTCCGCGTACCTGGTTCCCTTCCCAATTTTGGTCAATCTCTTCTCTTTCTCCTGGATGTGCTACTCCAAGCCCACTCCTTAGTCACACGTTGGAAAGATGGAAATCGAACCTTTGTCGAACAATTTAGATCTAAGTTCATGTCGCCACATCTCTCTCTTATGGGCCAATACAAAAACCTTCTTCGAATAATGAAATATTTCAGGATATTGAATTCTATTTCAGTCATTAGAATGCAGTTCGGACAGGCATGCATTAATTCTCCAATGTCATCAAAACACAATTGTGAAACTACGATTGATTTCCAAAATATGGGAACTAAATATTGAAACTAAATGTAGTAGATCTATAATAAAACGATTAAGGTAAGAGACTTAATATACATAGTAAAACTGCTTATATTCACTCAACACAATGACTCAACACACGACTGTGATAAATGAGACGTGTAATCAAAATGGTAGTAGTTAAATCAACCACCTGACATAATGAAAAGTAATTTTATTAACATGTTAATGTTCTTTAGACTGTTCCAAATAAGTATTTTTACAAAACAAAAATACGTTTTTCTTATTAAATAGTCATGAATCTTTTGAGGGATAATAAACTCGCATAAATTGTTTATAAGTTGTTACAAGGAACAAAATGTAATTGGTGATGAAGAGGAGTTCAGTTCATTTTGAGTTTAACGCCCCGTTCAGCAGGGAGGCTATATGAGACGTGGACCTACTGATTAACGTGGAATCCGAACCACATGAGGGAATCGATCCCTGGTTTTTACAAAGGCGCGTACGTTAAACTCTTAGCAACGTTACGCGTACGTTAAACTCTCAGTTACTAAATACCTTGACATTATTAGAAGGCAATGAGCGCGCTTTACTTGCATATAGTTCTATCAATCTGATACAAAGAATTTTTCAGGTTGCAATGATATATTTTCAAAGTCATTGCTCTTAGCTAACAAAATCTTTATCTGACGAATCGCAAATGGATACAGTCCGAAAACACTGGAAGAGAATGCACAGGATAGGCAACAGAGACAAAAATGTATGAGCATGGGAAAATTCGGAAATAGACCAATGCGGTTTTCGAGGGTTAAGCGTAAGATACAGTACATCAATAGTGTGTGTGATCGCCCCGCACTGCAACACATGCACCACAACGTGATTGTATGCTGAGAATGAGCTAATTAAAAAGTGGCTGGGGTATGTTTTGTCATTCCTGTACAAGTGCCTCCCGAAGCTCAGGAATGGATCTTGGAGCCATTTGACAACGTGCAATTCAACTGCCAAGCATGTCTCACACATGCTCGATGGGGTTCAAGTCCGGTGAGCAACTGTGCCAATCAAATCTCCCGATATCCTGGTGCTCAAGGTACTCATCCACTATTGCAGCGCGATGGGGACGTGAGTTATCATCCTTTAGAATGAAATCAGGACCCACTGCGCCCCGAAACATTGGTCCAAAATGTCATCCCTATACATTGCACCAGTGACGGTACCCCGTGGGAAGACATGCAGAGGTGTACAGGACCCCAGGATGATCCCACCCCATACCATAATTCCGCTGTCTCTGTACTGATCTACAGCCGTCATGTTAGCTGGAAAGAACCGTGTTCCTGGTTCTCTTGAGATGAACACATGTCGAGAATCACTGGTGAGACTGAACCTGGATTCATATCGTCCCTTTCCGGCATTAATGCAGTAAGCGACAATTTGAAAATTTTACAGGAGAGCCGAAAAACTAAAATTTTGATGGTTTTTCTTGTATAACTTTTTTGTTTTCTGAACTATTTTCGTAAGAAAAATACAGCTAATATAATTAAACAAGCTCCGTCAAATAGAAGAGTGACGTATATAATAGCTTCAATATATTCACTTATTTTGGCGCTTAATTCATTTTTGCTTACAAAATTTTTAACAAATCAATGCTTCAAACGACATTCATTCAAATGTATTAATGCTTTAAAGCACACGGTGTCATGGTGAGATTGCGTTAAGCGACATTTAGGGAAAAAATAAATGGTAATAAATCGCTGATTCGTTAATTGAAGAATGTATACTGATCGGTAAAATACTGAACGCTTCTTGAAATAATGCTGTTTAAAATCAATTAGCCAAGAAAAATGCTCTGGATTACCTCTCTTTTATATGTAAAAATTAATCTAATATTCTGAATGCTTAAGTTAATAATAACACACCATTATTTAGTTTTCTCATTTATTTTTAGCGTTATTTTTTTTAATTTCTTAAAGCTTAGAATATTGCAAATTATTACTGATTTGTTAAGCTTACTGATCAATGAAAATTTGCATTATATATTTACTAAATGAATGCAAATTGTCGAAACTTCAGAAAACTGTAACTTTATCAGACAACATGTTTCAATCTTGAATTTCTTCTTCGGTGTCCTCTTCATCTGTCTCAGGGAGGGTATCTTGTGCTTCTCCCGTGTGTGGCAACTGCTGGTAGAACCCGTGTAGATGCTTTGGTAGAATATTCTGATTACACAATTTGACAAGATCCTGGCCTTACTGATAGGGATGGCTGCCGCATAAAGTCTGCTTGGCTGCTTTTGTCTTGGTGGGCGAAGTTTCAGTGTAAGATACACTGCGTTCTTAGTCACTGAATACTTAACTTTGGCAAATTCACTATTTTTTGAAAAAGCGACAACTCTCATTTTTGACAGCAAGAAAGGTTCCCCTGACTCATGTTTCTTAGCACTGAAGATTTGCTCTGCCAAAGTTGACCAATTTCTAAAAGAATCATGCTTCAATAATTCAACATTATATGAATGTGGCTTTGTTCTCGCCATTCTCATGACGGTAATCCACTCGGAAGGACTTTCAATTTTTTAATTATTAGATGCTTTCTCAATTTGACTATGCACACTGTCCACAGTCATATATGTGTGACCCGGTACCAAATAATTGATCTGGATTCGTTGCAAGTTTTTGGATTTTTCAAGTTCATATTTCAACATGGCCTTAATATTTCTATTTTTGTTTTGACCGGCACAGTTATCGCAATACAGGATTAAAGTTGAAACATTACCTCGTTCGTCCACTACATCTATATATCTCGAAAGAATGGAAGCGATTTCATTCGATCCTCGTTTACCTTCGCTCTCACTCCACACATGATTGTATGCATTTCTGCTTTTTGATTCATATATCGAGAGATTGTATATGGAATACTTTCGTGTGTAGTATAAAAGCATGGAATCGCCATGAGGTACGCTCAAAACTTTCTGCAAACCGAAACTTGCGACAAGTGTTCCTTCCTGGCTGCCACTCAAACTCTGCTGTTTTTTGAAACGAGCCTTAGTTGCTTCTTTACATTCAATATGTCGAGTGTAATCAGCCTTCTCTTCTTGGGTTATGTCTGTCTTGTTGGTAAATGCGATACATTTCTGGCACTTGTCCTTGTTGGGTCTATGAAACCCAAGGTTGAATTTTGAGTTAAATATACCCCGAAAAACTCTTTCACTCACAGGGATATTTCCTTCTTTGTTCATTGCACGTGAGTAAATCGTATAGAGATGAGTGACGTTTTTGAGATCCTCGGGAAGATATAGTCGTGTTGTTTTATTTCTACAGTAGTGGTAAGGCACTACAGGAAGTCTTTGAATGAATTCAACAACGAACTTCACATCTCGCTCGGATGTCGCATTAGGGCGAACTGAGTGGCGTCCTTGACCATCAGGTTTTGCTGAGCCTTCAGTGGATTGTGTAACAGTGTAATTCGCAAACCTTTCTGAGATATCTAATGTTGAGAGCAAGAATTGAAGACAAACTCTTCTATAGCCTTCACCTTCGTTAACAAAATACTGAAAAGATTATACCCGTGGGCTCTCTCCCTGAATCCTCCTTCTTTTCACTGCAACTTGTCTGGTTGCTCCTAAGATCCAATTCCTTTGATCATTCGGTTTTAAAGTCCAAAATTGTGTAAATAAGTATTGGCGCCTCTCTTCCGAAATATCAGAACATTTATTTGGGCAAGACTTGCATTTGTTTAGTTGTATTTGTTTCTTCTCCACTCTTTCTTGCCTGTTTTTGTTGTAGGCTTGGCCACGTTGCTTTACTCGTTTTTTCCTCTCTTTTTGAGGAGTTTTCTTTTTAATTCTCAATCCCTTTTCCCCTACGATGTTCTTTTCTGGTGTAAAGTAATCTTTCTATTTACAATATTCATCCGTTTCCTAGCACCGTTTTCCTCGTTGTAACCATCACCTGAATTCAACTTTTGCAACTGAATTTTCTGAAGCGCTTTTACTCTTAACATATATATTCATCTGATGAGGTTGGTGTTGTGCCCGACCAATCCGTTGAGTTTTCGGAAGGGCAAGCCTGGTTAAGAATGATATCATCGTCAGAGAAATAGTTTAAATAGTTCAGTCCCAAATTTGTTCTTTCTCTAAAGTTCCGTTTCTCAGCGAAATAATGTTAATCTCTTTCTCGATTCCTTTCTAAAGTCCCCTCTTTATTCGGGTTTAGGGTCTCTTCCTCTACTACTGTCTCCTGATGCTTGTTTGGGTTTTTCTTCCTTTCTTCACCCTTCTTCTGATCCGAGTTTAGATCATCTACTCCTTCTCAATTCTGATGCTTGTTTGTTTTTCCTTCCCTCTTTCTCCCTTCTTTTTATCCGGGTTTAGCGTATTTTCTACTGCTGCTCTCTTCTGAAGCTGGTTTGGGTTTTCTTCTCTTCTTCAGCCTTCTTCTCATACGGGTTTAGGGCATCTTCTACTGCTACTCAATTCTGATGCTTGTTTGGGTTTTTCTTCCCTTCTTCATTCTTCTCCTCATCCGGGTTTAGGATATCTTCCACTGTTACTCTCTTCTGAAGCTGGTTTGGGTTTTTCTTCCCTTCTTCAGCGTTCTTCTCATCCAACTTTAGTATCTCCCACCGCTACTTTCTCCTGATGCTTGTTTGGGTTTTCCTTCCATTCTTCAGCCTTCTTCTCATCCGGGTTTAGGATATCTTTCACTGCTACTCACTTCTGATGCTTGTTTGGGCTTCCCTTCAGCCTTATTCTCATCCTAGTCTAGGGCCTCTTCCCCTGCTGTGAGTAAGGCCTCAATTTTCATGATCTCACTCTTCGAACAGTTAACTATATTGGAATATGTCTCGTTTGGTACCCTTGGCTTTATGACTTGTTCTTCAACTTGCTGTTTGGTTAGATTTAAAATCTTCCTCCCACGGGAAAACTGAAAGCAGAAAACAATAAAAAAAGAATAATCCGACCTAAAAATGTGATAAAAGTAATATTTTTTGTAGTGCAAAGTAATAGTTTTAAAAGCTTTGACTAATAGTACCTCCTGCCTACTAAATAAAGCTGACTTTTAAAGTTGGCAGAAATAACATCCATTAAATAAATTAGGTAGTTTTGATTTCCATTGACTTGAAAGTTCAGGTATAAGTAGTAGGCACGTGGTAGTGTAAGTCGAAGCTTTAGGAGATTATTACTCTGCTATTTTTATCACGCTTCTTATAAATCGGTTTGATTTTTATATAATTAACATTGACAATTTGTTACCTGGCCGGTGGGATAGGGACAACTTGCCTGCCTGTCTGCCAAATAGCATTGGATAGATCGAATGTGAACACGAACCTTGTTCTAGCCGGTCATCCAAACTGAGGATTTCCGTGATATTCCTCAGTCTTAACAGGCGAATGTCGGGACGGCACCTTCTGTAAGGCCAGAGCCGCTTTCTTTCCACATCCTTGCCCTCCATTCTTCTCTGGTCTCATCGTTAGTTTCCTAAAGGCCACAACTAATTCACATTGCTAATTAGTTACTAAAAGAAATCTTTCTTAACAACTAGATTTTATATGCACAGAACGATCATTACAATAAGAATAACCGCCATCAAATATCGATAACACATAACTTCCACGTCATGAGCAGGTAACATAGAAGACGCGAACGGCTACCGAACATAATAGAACGCAGCTGATGCCCATTAAGGGCAAACAAAATTATGTGAGTAAATTTTGACTAGCGCAAACTGTTGGGGCACAAATAACTGCTACCAGTACACCTGAGACAGTCGTACTTGTGGGATCTTCAAGCGCTACAGTGTCAAGGTTTTACCAACAGTGCTCATGACGGTCAGTCATCCGCCAAGCGATTACACTTGGATCAGGTACGTGCGGTGGGCAGAAAATGAACAACGAATAGCACTATCGTATCTCACCACAGGTGTATGACAATGCAGGAATTGACGTACCTGTACAATGTGGGCCAATAAATCCTACAACAAATTTCAACCATGACCATGTGACATACCTTACATCCGTTAGGGTATCATAGCCGTAGACCAACAGTATTACAACAACACAGAAATAACATAAGGCTGACACGGACAAAAGCAAAGGGATCATTGGACTATGGATCAATGAAAGATGGTTATCTGCAGTGGTAAGTCCCGCTTTTCACTGAACCATGTCGAAGAGATTGTTGGAAACAGCATGAGTATATATCTCCGGGTTGCAGCATGGTAATTCAATAGGACGGTGGCGGTGCTGTTTATTGTCTGGGTCTGGGAAGCGACGCACAGGTATTTCTTACTCGATTGCACTTTTTATGGCGCAAGATATTGCAACCCATATTTCCAAGTCTAAGAGAACAGCGCCATATTCTACTTAACCCATACTTCTGCACCGAAATATGAAACCTCATATGGATTATACGACGTTACACACTGTTATTGCAAGTAAAACAGCAGTAAGTAGCTATAACAATATTACCGTTTACTTCAGAAGTAAGGCTGAGAGCCTCTTACGCATATTTTTAAGATAGCAAAATTGCTGTAAGGAAAAGTATTTGTTCTTAGCAGGTAAATAGGACTGCAACAAATACTGGAAATCATTGATATCATTACATCAAAATTGTTTCAAGCGACTCAGAACCAACTACAAGCTGGCGCTTACTACACTTTTGCCGTGAAATATTGTAATAATCATGTTCATACCACGTTTATTTGTTCCAAGTACGAAAATAATTTGGTGTTTGAAACAATCTAGACTACAAGTCAGTTTCTTTGTTTCATCAGAAACATTTATGAAGTAAATACAAACGACTGAGTGTTACATACGACATTTTTGCCTCCAGTAAGTCTAATTACACCCGTGTAAGCGACATAGCTATCTCGGTAACGGATAAAGATAGAAACATGGCGATTAGACCATTCGATGCGCCTTAAAACTCTGAGCCAAAAAATATAAAAAAGTAAATTTCGAAAAAAATGTCGCTTACTGCGTTAATGCCGGAAAGGGACGATATGTGAACAGGACATGGCTCCATTGTTCCAGGGTCCATGCGTGATGTTCTCTGATCCAAATTAAATGAGCTCCTTTTTGCTGTGGGGTCAATGGAACACACCTTGCTGGTCTTCTGGCATACAAGTGTCCCTCAGCTAACCGTCCGTATACTGTAAATCTTGACCTGACGTTTCTGTAGCAGCTGCAAGCTCCCTACAGAAATCTGAGGCGGTGCTGTCTGTTGCGCCTGGCAGTTAGACGTAAGTAACGGTCTTCCTAGTCACTGGTGCTCCTTGGACAACCTGCGCCGAACCTCTTAGACGTTTTCACTCCTTTGGAATCGTCGTCAGATCCTCAGATGACACTTTGTGGGACATCCAATTCACGAGACGCGTCCATCTATTTCTGACTCCTCTCGAGTTGCCCGATGATTCTTCCACGCGTAACATCATCAGTATGCTCTCTTAGAGCTATTCTCCTACACGTACACTGGCACTATGTCAAGTAATGCAGCTTTGACTCACAAGTCTCTAACGTCTCGAACACAAGTGCTGGTGTATACAATGGGTGTATACAACATCACCAAGCGGCAACGTCGGGAGTTACACGTGTCAAGCAGTCAGGTATATGTAATAGAATAAATTATATGCATTTACCATATTCTCTAAAACTGTTGTCTATGTATTTATTTATATTTCCGCGTTCCTTTTTTCATTCACCTAGTTCACTAACACCGCCGCAGTGTTTCTTCACATCAGTCAATACCGTCTCTGTGTCAAATTGACAATTCCAGACCTGTTTTCCTCTCTTTGTGTTGAAATAACAAAGCAGAGGGAAAATCATGCTGTGACCACAAGCTGCTGTTAAGCTTGAGTTATTTTAACATTATAGTTTTGGCTGCGTATTATATAATTTCTACTTCGGTGGTCATCACTGAAACTGTAAAGGTATCATTTCAGGTTTGAATAGATGGATAAGGATTAAAATAAAATATATTCTAGGGCAGTAAGAATATATAAAGAAATCATATCCTGCCATCTCTAACCAGTTTTATTTCTATAGAGAGCAATATTAAAGCTGGAAATAGTAGTAAGTGCTACTACTTTCTCTTTTAGTAGAGAAATAAAGCAGGAGATATAATATATTGTTTGGACACTCAATTGATTTCAAAGAAGCTTCTCGTTACATTTTATTGATTTGTACCCTGCTAATCAACGTTGAAACCCGAAACGATTCATTTGGTTAGAAGGGGGTTAATTAAGATTATGGAACCAATATTTTGTAGGAAACTAATTGATTACGAAAAAGTTCTTTTGTTGCCGTTTAGATCTTAGATTTGTCTACAGACAGACGAAAGAACATAGCAATCCTTTGACTTCCTATACTTATTCATACCACGGTTAAAATTTCTATATAAACATATAATTGATAGATAATATCAATTTGACCATTAATGTTGAGATGTTAATACTTTTCATCTGTGGCGTATTTAGTGGGTCTATCGGGCTCAAGTTCCCCTTCTCGAAAGAAATATGTTAGTTTTTTTTGTTTTTGTTTTTTTGCATTCTAATTACAATAATAATCCTTCTTAGCATTTCTAAGAATTTCATTGACGTTTCATTTTCTTATACTCTTTGTTCAGAAATAATACTATATTTGTCAAATTTTATTCCATGTAAGAACTGGATTCTTTTTCCTTTCTTACTTCTACTCTAATCTTCTGTTTCTTTTTCTTAGTTGTTACTTTCTTCCGTTTCTCCTATGATACTTTCGACCGTTGTTAGTTGTGCTTCAAGTCGGCCATCGTCAGTAACACTAAGACTAGGAGGATCTGGTGAGCGAAACTGGTGTTCCACACCAACTTAGACGGATATCAACATAACGGGACTTAAGTTATTATAGCAAAAGAATATTTACATCGTTTAGTTATAAAGAAAGGTAAATGTTTGAATTAAAGAAAATCAAGAACAGGATAATAAATAGCCCGGGAAATTTGGTAGGACAGAGGATACTTCCTTTTCCTTCTATGAATAGAGTAAAATGTTACATTCACTGCTAAATTTTTGTTTGTATCATATTACATAAGATTCACGAGTCTGCAATTCTTAACACTAAAACTTCAATTAATGCATAAATTAAAATATATTTAATTCTTAAACTCAGGAGGGCAACTGCCTCCCCTTGTTTCCTTGTGTTGTTCATAGCCCACCGAAACAAAATCCCAAATACGACATTGCTTATCATAAATTGTAATGGTTACAGTTCTATTCAAGTTCATTTATATAAGGAAAAGTAATTATTTTGAGAAAATATCTATGGCAATGATTGATAGTAGATATTAGCGGTTGTCTGTTCGTTAACGTTATTTCAAATATTGGACGTCGTCGCTTCTGTGAGATACTCTTCATGTGAACTCACGTAACTAGTAAACGACTGCTAGTCTCCAAACTGTAGGTAGACTCATCGAAACAGCGCCTTAAGGCGAGTACGTGATTTTCAGTATTTTGCTACAAAAGCATTTTCTTCAATCTTCCATATTTTTATGTCCCTGATTAATCTGCCTTTCCCCTTGAAATCACTTTATTGAAATCATTCTTTGTAAACATTCTCTGTCATTATTTACTCGCTGAGAACATATGAATTTTCATGAGACATACAACAACAACAAAAAACTATTCAAGATGGAATAAGAATTATATATTTTCATTGTTACTCATAATTGTAGTGTTCTTCTTATCAACTACTTACTTATTCTGTCAAATTACAATCATGTTTTCTAAAATAAATATTTTCAGACTGTCTAATGAACTTGTTTCTAATTATGTCAATTCTCTCTTTTCATTGATTTCTGTACTGTTTATTTTCCTTGTTTACTTCGCCTATCCTTCCTACATAATTCCTTCTTTCCACATCATTGTATCAAGTCACAATTGAGTCAATTGGAATCACAATAAGATGGAAATTGCAATATATAATGAACAAGAGAAGATATATCTATCTCATTTTACTTTATATAAAGGAATTATTTCTCTTCGTATCTTACACATTAAACGAATAATATTTCTAAATGATGCGTTCCTTAATATGAAAGGAGAGTAATTAGTATAATTTTATGTATAAAGCAAAATGCATTATTAAAAAATTAACCTCCCATTAATATGCATCTAGTCTAAAGGGGACGATAATAGTGATGATATACGTGATAATGATAGGATGACAAAAATGAAACAAGGGATGGGCCAATGGTAGAGCGCTTACCTCTGGTGTGTGGAGTAGCTGGTTCCATTTCTGACCAAGTAAGTGTGTGGTGGGTAATATCGTGTCCATGGATACTCTGTTTCGTCCCACATTCTCATTCCACCGAGTTCTCCATCATAATTCACTTGTCTTAATGATAGTCTTCCTTAACCCAGAGGGCATAACAGTGGAACTTTAAACTGAGAGGTTTCATTTCATTTTTCAAAGTGAGATCAAATAGAGAAGCACATGGTGGTTGTCGACCACAAAATCCAGCTGGAGGGTTCTGAGATCTGCCTATCAGAATCGTTCAAGTGACTAATTTGTGAAGTAATTAATGGCAAGTAACTTGTTTTTCTGAATGTGACAAATCGAGATTCTTTACTGTGGCACAATGATCTTTCCTAGTACCAGGAGAAAAACCACTGATTAAAGATCTTCTCTGATTGGCAAAAATATCAAATCAATAGATGTTTATTTAGGAATAGTTTCAAGAGAACAAACGAAAACGGGACGACCTCGTATATTAGGCAAAGAAGTTGACTTGGGAGTGCTACCTTTCAGTAAATTTCGAGATAATGAACGTACATGCTAGTATGTATTTAGAAATTTTATACATGCTTTTTCTTATTGTGGAAATTAGAAGCGCAAAATAGTAACACCTATTCCTTTTTGTTTGTAAATATCTTTTCTAACTGGCTTGTTACAATAATATGACATTTGAATATTATTTGATTGATGTGTGATTGTGAATAAAGGCTCAATTACAGAATACCTATGAAGTGCTATAAAAGGTACTTGCATTTTGCCTCTATAAAACGTCATCAGTTATATTAAAAGTATTCTCTACTTTTGTGTAAACTCCTTATATTGCCAGTTAATATTCATATTTAAATTTTGGTATAAAGTAATCTAAAATGTTATATATTTGTATTTGCAGGTAAGTTCCATCTTGAGAAATCATTCATCAAATCAGAAAAAAAACACATGAATGCTGAAAAAAGGAACAAAGAAATTTTTAAAGGAAAATGTGAAATTTAAATTACATGTGAGTATTTGGTCAGTTTATTAATGTATTTTTATGCCGTTCTTTCTCTTTTGTGTACAGGAAATACCCTTTCTTCTTTTTATTGATGCTCCCGCTTGGTATGGATACTCGCTTTTTTTTTTTATCGTCTGGTTGGAATATGAAGTTTGTGATATTCCTCTTTCCCTCCTGCTCGTAGAAATGCGGCTATAATTAAGCTAATTAAGCTTGCAAGTTACTAGTAAAATAGTTTTTATCCTCCTTTTTAACTGTCTATTTCTACATAATCATGTCAAAATAGATAAGCGTTTACCGAATCAGATGACATTATTAGACTGCAACAGGAACTGGGTGAATAAGATGAACATCAACTGAGGAGTATTCCTTCACAATGCTCCGAAGTTGTTAATCTTTGTCTTAAATTATGTTACTATCTTGTCTTGCAACATACAAAAGTAAACGAAAAAGGTAACCATGCAACGTTTGTTTAATGCACCTCAGACTACTAATAACAATTCCCAAATCAAGCTATAATATAGTAATATATTACTATATTACCATTTTAATATACTGCTTGACATATAAAGCAAGTTAAATATGTATGTTTATTCAACAAAAGCACCTAGGAAAAAGCCTTGTAAAATACAATAACAGCATAGCAACGTATTGCCTGGAGATAGTAGTTCGTGGAACTAATCATATATATAATTTCATTGTCATATTCATAACGCACATTTACCTTATTATGTATTTATTTTATCTCATTATTAATCATCATTTGTAGATATACTTCATTCGTCGTGTCATCTAATTTATTCTCATGTATATTTTTTTAAAATTTATATTTTATTTTGTTTCAGCAAATCATATCTAGCCCACAGCAAAAGACTATCGCATCTCATTTTCTCTATATAATAATATTTGTACAATACGCCATAATTCTTCCCATTAAATTTCTGCAACGAGGCTATGGTTATATCAATCGGGTTACCTGTATTTACAAAAAATAACCTTATCAAATATGCTTACTCATACAAACTGGTGTTTACTTGAATTAAGTTACGGTACCTAAGCAATGAACATGGCTATAATATATTTCAACTTAAGAATTTTAAAAAATGGTTATATAGTATACATTTCACAGAAATCTTTTATGTGATTCAAGCTACATTTATGTGATAAAAACAGAAAGATCATACGTAAAGACGAAGAAGTTAGCGGAAGACCTTGGAGCATGGAAGCTTCTCATCTACGGCAAGTGGGCTGCCAATAAGGGTAGAATACGTATGATGATGATGAAAATTAGTTAGAAGTTAATATCTTCACAAAATGTAGTATTTTCTTTTGTAATTCACAGATTACTGAATTATTCTATTATTTTATTTCTACAATCCAAATCAGCTTAATTTTTTAAAGTTGCGAATATTTCAGTAATCAATGACTCCTCAACAATTGCAAATATTCAGTAATTGAAATCAACAATGATTTTACATATTCATATTATTATACGATGTGCTCTTCTTCTCTATCTTGCCCAATACATGCTTCAGAGCCATGATATTTTAAAAATGCGTTATTCTTTGTAACTTCTGCGTTATTCTTCTTAACTGAATATAAAATATTAAAGACTAAACGAGGAACTTCGTAAATAAAATGTTAAAAATGTAATATATATTCTTACACCGCTATATTTTTAAAAACAAATTCTTTGTGCTTGAGAGACCCTCCTTAAAAGATACACAACAAAATGTTTCATATTTATTTAATCATCTAAAAATAATACCCCAGTGCTAAAAAAAGAAAGAAATGATCCTTTTCCTCAAGGGAACTATTTCTCTTGCTGAATTCTTTCTCCAAAGTTCTTCACATTACAAAGGCGAACAATAGAAAAATTCTCCTTTGTATCTTGTATTGTATTCAACTTGTTTCCACTCATTTCCCGCATAACAATTTTCTACAAAAGGATCTTCTATTTTTAATCAAAGAATGAAACCAATTAGTAGAAGGAAAGAATTAGAATCTAGTGAACATCCATTGTCACGTTTATAAATAAATCGAGAGATACCTCAATGGCATCATTTTTTTATCACATAAAAAGCCCAGAGCTTGATAATGGCATGGTTTTTAATAACAGTACGTTAGAAAAAGAAGTTGAATTAAAGGAATGATAGTATGTTTCTTGGGATTTTATAACAAGACGAGTAACTGATTTTAAATGACATAAATTCGGATTAAAAGACTTCAAAAGAAGTTGGTAATATGCAACACAATAAAAATCGTTCTAAATCCAACTCCTACATATTTCCAATATAATTCCATTGATAAAGCACTTTGGTTATTTTATTTAACAAATCTTTCTTTGTATTGAGTCAAAATGCAAATAACTATAATTAAAAAATACTTTCTGTGATACAAAAGCATTTAAAATACTGTAGCATGTTTAAGCCCTTTATTTTTCTCTGGGAAAAGAATCACAGGAAACGGATGTAGCAGCCCCATCAGAAAACGTGGGAAATAGTATCATATTATCAACAAATTTTTGTCACAATAGGTGGTGTTATTTTCCGTTAGTGGTGGGTGTTTGAAATTTTCCTTCCACATGTAATTATAAATAGTTTACTGGAGAATGAATTAAAACTACATCTTTTCCATATACGTCTTTAGCCATCACGTTCATTGTTTGAAAATTAAAAACAAATTCGTTAACAACTTTATAATATAAACTAAGTAAAATGAGGACAAAATAGGGTAGTAATTTGTTCCTGCTTTCTTCACACGAGTGTCCCAGTCGTTGGAGTCACACTGGCCACGTCTGAAACTAATAACAAAATTTCTGTACCTAACACTGTAACTTAACCAAACTTGACTCCAAGAAATGTTATCTTCTTCCAGTCCATTCTTTGTCTCGATACTCCATTTACAGCGGTCATTCTGATAGCTGACATACTTTAAAAGTTTACTGAGGCACAAATCTCTCTCATCATACACACAACTATCTTTGTAAATATGGTGTACATCTTGAAGGTTTCCTAGTATAATGAGACGAAACTTTAAAATTAAATCGGTCGTAATCGCCTAACGTTAAATGGACTTTATCGATTGAACATATCAAATCCTATTACTTGCACGTTCGATCAACCTGACGCTGATTCTAAACTTGAAAATTTGATTAAAAAGATTTGTGAGATTCTAGCTTCCATCAGTAACTCTGGAAACGTTTAAGTAGTAGTAGTAGAACGAATGATAGAAACGAGAAACGCCTTGAACTGTTTGCAGTCAAACAACGTATATATGGTTGCATACATATTTCTATCTTGAAAGTGGGATTCGAGATTTCGAATGTTTTATAGTAGTGATTGGTTCGTGGGATCATTTCAAATCCATTTTCTGTCATTATTAGTTTTACGATACTGGGCCTTAGATATTTGTGTGTGTGTGCAATCTGTTACCACATGTAAAAATGATGCGGGCAATTTGTGATCGCTACGCAATCTATGTCATGCGGAACAGAACAAAAATGTGGGTTGCTATGGCGTGGAACTCTCTTGGTTCATGACAATGCGAAGCCACACACAATTAAACAACCCTTCCTCTTCGTGTTACTCTGTTGCAAACTATTTAACCAGATGACCACTCTCCTTAAAGCTCTGACTTTGCATCAAATAATTTTCACCTGTTTCTGCACTTGAGGAAACTTCTTGGAAACAAACATTTCGATGAAGCAGATGATATATTAAAGAAGCAGTGCTGACTTGCGTATTTTCACAGGCAACATTGTTCTGTGACGAAGGGATGAAAACACTGGTCTCTTGTTAAGAAAATATCTCAATAAAGGAATTAACTATGTGGAAAGGAGTTTAAGGTATCCTGTGGAAATAAAATACTGTGCAATAAATATTATGTTGATTTTTAAAACAATATCGACATTTATTTTAAAACACACCTCGTATTTCCTGCGTTAAGAATTGTACAAAATAATACGTGGATTTTTTAATATAAAGTTGCAGTTTTTGGTAAATGAGTTACACATGGATATGCCCATTAAATATCTATTATAAAACACTTATTTTTTGTATAAAATTCAGACTCAAACATACTCAATTTTAAAGAGTTTCCAGTTTAAAATATATACACTGAAGCAAACGATACTACCTTCTATGAATACTTCACGTACATGTATTTAGTTTAGATGTTTCTGCACAGGCATAAAATGAAATGGGAGTGTATATTCTATACTTTCTATTACCTATAATTCCAGCGAACTGACATATAGAAAATTACCTTCCAGAAGAAAACTGAATTTGGTAAAGGTTTGCAGACTCTATTGACAAATAATGCCTGCTTTGTCGGTTTACTCATTTTTGCTGATTAATTCGACAGTTTCCACTTTAATCATGGTTTTCAATGTTTACCACATATGAAAAATACTTTCCAGAGAAGAGGTTTGTTTATATCCTTATCACGACTCACTATATACTTGTACAGCGGGGGACACTTCTAAATGGTACAGCCATATGGAGATTTACGGCTAAGGTGTACCATTTAGAAGTGTCCCCCGCTGTACGTGTAGGAGGATACTCAGAATTACACATTTAGATGTCCTCTTTGTAAATTATAAAAGCATATAAAATGACACGCATTTATTAAATTTCTGAAGATAAAGGCTTTTCTCTAGAGGCAGATTGTAATGCATCATTTTTAATCTTATTGTGTGTATAGGATTTAGATTCATTCGAAATGTTCTTTAAATAGGATATTCCTGTTCGACTTCTCCGTTCCTTCATCCAGAATTTTGTGTTCAAGGACATTTTATAAGAATGTATCGTGTTGGAGTGTATGGTCAATGTGCTTAAGTTTTCTCTCTTTTTTAATATAAGTTTTCTTTAGTCTATATTTCCCATAACATTGATCATTATCTCTTTTCAGCCTATTCAGCTCATTTAAAGTAGAGTTAAGTGATATGGTGCTGTAAAAATGCTTTCTTGGAAACGACGAGATAAATACATATATTGGAAATAATAATAATAATAATAATAATAATAATAATAATAATAATAATAATTATTATTATTATTATTATTATTATTATTATTATTATTATTATTATTATTATTATTATTATTATTATTATTATTATTATTATTATTATTATCGCTGTTGTTGTTCATCGAATTCAGATAGCGATATTGATCAGAGACTAAGCAGACATTGTTCGCCATAACATGGTCATAGTGTTGCAGAAAAAGAGTTGAGTTGAGTTGATTTTGAGTTTAACGTCCCGTTCAGCAGCGAGGTTATATGAGACGTGGACCTACTGATTAACGTGGAATCCGAACCACATGCAGAAAAAGAAAATTAATGCATTCTTATATCTACGTATTTTCTAATTCATTACTCTACCTACATATATCTTGCAATAAGAGTACTTACTACCTATGAATATTATAGAATTAGGAACATTTTGACAATAACATGCGGAATGTGGAACATTAACTGGTTGCTGTACTGTAGCTTAGAAATACAAGTATAAGTCAAAAATTATGCGTAATTTTAACATAAATTTCTTATATTCTTTATACTGACTTCTACCCTCGTTTATTTTATTGTTATGTTGTTGTGGTCATTGCATGGAAGTTTGATTCTAATTCCTCAATTTATCTTCCTTTTGTTGCAGATAGATGATAGCCGCTCCATAAGAAGTTTGCACTAAAGAGGAACAACAAGCAGTGATCCGGTTTCTGTGGTCGGAAGATGTATCAGGAAAAATGACTAATTTCCAAACGATATGCCACTTCATCAATAGTCACTCGTTTGTCTAACAGAACTATGTCAAGTGCACGCCCAATGTTACCACCACTTTCGACCGTAGATGGCCGTCCGGCTCCTTCCTCTTGCGTAACACTTGTGCAACCATTTTTGAATTTTCAGTCTAATCGTAGATACTGTTGCCGTATTGTGCTGAAAGCTTTTGATGGATCACGGCTTCTGATACACTTTACGACCGCTGCTCTTTTTTCCTCTTTGGAGCATACTTCTAATGGAGCGGCCACGTACTATCTATAACAAAAGGAAGACAAATGGAGGAAATGGGATCAAAGTTTCTTAGCATGACCACAACAGCATAACAATAAAATACACCAGGACAGGGGTCATTATAAACAATGTGAAAAGAGTTAGCCTATTGTCAAAATTGCGGATAATTTTTGACTAACCCTCATATATTTATACATATTACAAGTAGTGTGGGTACAACTGTTATGAGTATTCGTGGCATTGTTAGAAGTTGACTATCATCACTAGAATACTACAAACAACAATATATATATATATATATATATATATATATATATATATATATATATATATATATATATATATATATATATATATATATATATATATAATCTGTTATTAATAGTCTATTTTCAACATACAACATAAATAAATAAATAATATTTCGTAGCAGAATAAAAACTTTCTAATTAATACTGATAATGAATGGCATACCTTTCAGCGATAGAAAAATAAATTTTATTTGACTTCCTTCAAAACTATGCAATGGAATTTGACCTCAAACTTGACATTTTATTCAATGTGATGATAGGGAGTTTGGCTACGGACATACAAGGGTGTAATCAAAAGTTGCAATATAATTTGAAATAGTCACCAACTACCTCTATAAAAAATGTTGCGGAAGTACCGCAGGATTCTGAAACATGCATGTTTGGATAGTGTGCTTATTAGTTCCTAAGTGAAGCCCTAACCCAACTACGGTAGGTCTCATAATTTAGGAGCTATGGGCCTCTAAAGTTCATTTTTTCATGTTTTCGGCAGCCTATAACTCCGAAAGGAAGCATTTGTGCACCCATTTTGGTCTATACTTAATGTTTTATCTTAATGTTAGGAACCACCTTCCAAACGTTGTCGGTGTTGTTTTGATACACCCAATATATATATTGTTAACTGTTATGATTTTATTTATATGCCAACTATATATTTACTTGCTGAAGGACATAGTTTTAGTTCTTACTTACAAGAAAAGGACATGAACCTGTCAACGCGATTTCCTAATCAAACCTTTTCCATTCGATAAACATAACAAAGATATGTTCATGCAAAAAAAAAAAAAAAAAAAAGGTGTCATGCACAACAGAGTAAGTTCCTGGTGCCCATTGACCCTGTTAGTATAAAGAGAATCTCAGACTCTGAAGTGAAATAACTACTACATCAATACTGTTCATTAGAAGGTCATGGTTTATAGTTCATTCTCTTCAGCATGAAACAAGCTTGCCAGAGGTGATGTGTATTGGAGTCCCTAACGTGCTTGAATAGGGAAACCTGGGTGAATGCCGGGAAAATCTCCTCCAGAAATCCCTCCCATCAAATTTGAAGCCCTCTGGAGTAGCCCCGGATAAAAGTACAAATCCAAATGTATCTAGAAAAATACTATATGGGATAAAAAATGTGTGAACCGAGTTTTGTGTTGTTAGACAGAATAGGTATGAGGGGAAATCGTGTATTGGTATATAAGTTTTCCCCTCGTATCTATTCCGTCTATCAATACAAAACTTGGTATACACATTTCTTATCCCCTATAGTATTTTTGAGATACATTTGGATTATGTGCATTTACCCGGGGCTACTCAAGAGTGGTCCAAATTTGATGGGAGGGATTTCTGGAGGGAATTTTCCCAGTTTTCCCTGCTCAAGTACGTTAGGAACCCCGATATACAGCATTTCTGGAAAGCTTATTTCATGCTGAAGAGAATGAACTATAAACCATGACATTCCAATGAACAGTCTTGATGCAACAGCTATTTCACTGCGAGTCTATGATTCTCTTTATACTCACAGGGTCAGTGGGCCCCAGGGACTTACTCCGTTGTCCATGGCACTTCATTTTTTTGTGCATGAACATATCTTTGTTATGTTTATCGAATGGAAAAGGTTTGATTAAGAAGCCCCGTTGACAGGCTCATGTCCTTTCCTTGTTAGATTCTGGAAAGCAGTTTGTGTCTATCTGAATAGAAGTGTACAAGAAAAAAATGTTCCTCACTCTAATATCTAGTTCCAGATTTCTTCCGCTCCAAACATTATAAAAAGTAATTTGTAAGTTCGTTTGGTCAGATCCTGCGAAAGATCCTGAAAGATTCTCTGAAAACCAATATATACTCAAAGCTTCCAAGCGAAAAATTAAGTTTACTTTCTATCAAGAATAAACTTACACACAGATGGGACATTTCTTCCTTTATCATTCTTCTTTCACTGGAAAATTTCTTCTATAAACCAAAATCAATTTCTTTGGTGACTTAAAATAGTATAATATAATATAAAGAAACCTAGAAAAAAATGAATAAACTAAAAAGAAAACTGTTATACAAAAATACTGGAAAAACATGTTTTGCCTTCTGCAGATAAATCAATGTCGGTTCCATAATTCGAATCTTTATAAAACGAGTCTTAGAAATTTCCAATAACTATTCCTGTCTTAAAATGGATTATCAATCGAATCTATTTGCTTCTCCTGGATGCTAAGAAAGAAATAATAATAATAATAATAAGAATTACATTTAATATAGAGTGCGGCAGAAAGATTAAGACGATTTAAACTTAGCGGGAAAGACAAGTCGCAATATCTAGTGCTCTGTTTCTTATTTTGTTTTCTTACAGGGTCCAAAGCGTATAGCAAGCATACGATGCGAGTCTTTCTGAAACAACGGGCGTGTTCAGCCATGTGAAGTTTCTTACACACAGGCCCGTATCCTGGGGAGTCTAGGGGGGCCGGGCCCCTCTAAATTTTTGCGGGTCCCCTAAAATTTTCACGGCAGGCTTGCAAATGAACTATAATATGGTGATGAAATATAATATTTTTGGATCGGGCCCCCCTAACTTCAGCCGGGCCCCCCTACATTTTTGGGCTGACTACCAGCCTGCGTCGTCAATTGTCATAGAGCGTTGGTCTAATGAACACCGCACGTTTTCTGTTGAGTGTTGTTTTCAAGAACAAGACTCTGAAAGAATGATGTAGCTTAAGTTCAGGCGTCACTTTAATATTGGTAGAAGTTGAAAAGCACTGAAGTGACAAATTATTCTTTATTTCGTAAAGAATTTCAGCCAAGGTAAAGAAATCAACAGGTCGCCCACATTTTGTGTGTACACACTCAAACGTAGAAAGGATACGATAGGCAATAGCAGTTCTACGCATCGCCATGCTATGTCTGTAGACAAGTGAGACAGAAGTATGCAAAAGATATTACAGCAGAATTTACACTTCCATTAATTCAAAATTCAATTGGCCCACCAGTTACGTGCTCAAGATTAAAAGTCTCGTATTCAATTTTGCCGCAGGTTGATGTGACTAAGGACTAAGAGGACCCAAACATTTTATAACTTTTTTTAATCATGCCAGACGAAGCACACTTCCACATCAATGAGTGTGTCAATAAACACATTTATCGTTACTGGCCACCCAAAATCAAATGGTTGATTAATGAGTTAACCTTACATAGTCCAAAAGTAATGGTGTGGTGTGGTGTCTGCTGAAATTAATTATTGGACCATATATATATATATATATTTTTTTTTTTTTCAAGATGAAGGTGAAAACACTGAATAGCACGTCCATTTGATGCGTTCATACTAGAAAATTTTCTAATGTCACAACTTAATGCACTTTTTTAAAGCCGTGTTAGACAAGTTTGATCTAAAAAAGACGGACCATATCTCATACAGGTAATGCAACCAGAACGACTCTTCGGAGAATGTTTCCAGGAAGCATTATGTATTAACTGTAAAGGTATGTGACTAGTACGCTCGCCAGACTTATTAAAATGCGATTTCTATTTGTGGGAATATTTAAAGCAAAAACTTCTATGTGAGAGGATCTGTAGCCTTGAATGATTTGCGTGACTCTATTCGACATGCAATCCAACAAACCCAACTAATCATGGTGCTAAGAATAATGAGTACCGTTGGGTAATGTGCAGAGATATGTCTGGAACTCAATGATGCACACCTCAGTGGCATTATTGTCAAGACATATCCATCATACATTTTGCCTTTGTATGTACTTATCAGCAACATAACATTTTTTGCAATAAAGATGACTTACAATAAACATTTTGGGTATAAACATTATCTAACTATTTCTAGCACACTGTGTATCATATAAATGAATAGAAGTAACCATGACTCACCATGCTTTGGTCTACTACTTACAGAATACTCCTTTTGTAACGAAAGCAAGATATAAGAAAGGATTTTTAGAAATACAGTCCAAAGAGCATAAAGAGGGATATGCATTGTTTCCCAATTTCAGGAATCTCTAAAGTTAGGAAGGTGATACTCGGTTTATAAATTTTACATTATAAATAAATAAATAAGTATTTTATCGCTTTCGAAAATTTTGCATCTAAGTGGGAAAAGGAGATTTCTTATTCTATAAAAATTTGATGCCATTTATTCAGAAAATGAGAAAGAAAGGATTAACTCTCTTTGGAGATCTGAAATTTGGGATTAAAAATTAAAAATTAAAATAAGTGAATAAGTGTTTCATTGTCTTTGAAAATTAATCTCCTAAAAGGGTGAAAGAGACCAATTTCCATAACATTAAAATTTCCCATAATTTATTCAAGAAATGTAAGTCCTTGGTACACCTTGGGACGGAATTCGGCAAAAATAATTGAATACGACATGAGGTTCAAGCGGCTTCGAGAATTCTTCTCATAAGTAGGGAAGAGTGCATTTTTTTTTAATATTAAAATTTCCTACTGTTTGTTCAAAAAAAGGCCCGATGTAAAAATCCGTTTAAATTAAAAATTTGAACCTCATTATGTAAATTATAATATTGATTATATATATATCACCATTTTCATGAACTGGAGAATATACTTAATATTCTCATGTAGTACAAGTCTACGAATGTACAAAATCTTGAGTTTGAGAGAAAATGAAATATTTCAGTTTAATGTACCACATTTATGCTCTTGAGGCTAAAGGAGACGGTGATTAAGGCAAATGCATGATGCTGGAAGAATTGATGGAATGAGAAAGTGGGAGAAAACAGAAGTACCCCGAAAATACGTACGAACACGATGTTGTTCAACACAAACATACTTAGCCAGGGATCCATCCAGGGACATTCATTTCGAAAGAAATGGAGTAGGAAATAGCAAATTTTGCGTTACTTGCGAATCATTAAAACAATTATTCGAGGCAAATTAAATTTTCAGATAAGATAGTTCACATGAGAAAAAAATACCATAGAAGCACTTTTAATAAACAAAAAGAGATCATTATACCTATTCGCAAGTTCTTAAAAACAGAAAATATATTTTAAGATATATTTGGCTTAGTTCGTTACTCTAAGTTTCATTAAAATTGCAACCTTTATATGAAAGGCTACAACGTTCAACTTACAAGTGTAACTCCAGCAAAAATTATACTCTGGAGCATTTCATCAATCTACACCGAACATTCTCGGTTCCCCTTAGGTTAAGCTTCCAAAAATACAAGAACTAGGTGTGTAAGTTACGTCACTTGTTCAACTTATATGGCTATTGATACATGTTGATATATTTTAGGTCAACACAGTAGCTTGTTTCTTTGCAGTCCTTAGTACACTAATCAATTTTTCTAAGAACAATTTAATACACATTCGAGAAACACTGAAACAATCACTTGAAATGCACACAATTGACGCACCCCGCAAATGAGTTCCCAGATCAATACACTTACGGAAATAAAATGTAATAAACGAAATAAAGGTTGTTAGCAAATACAAAGTAAACAGATACAAGATCTAACGTAATCTGAAATATTCTATCAAGTAATCCGAAACGTATTGAACCATTTCCTCATGAGGTGAATTTAGTGTCCCAAATCTCAGGAAATATGGGTCGCAGCGGGTCAGGACAAACGTCGTTTTGACAGCTGATATCTTAAATTAGTAGATGTGTAAAGAAATAAATATTGGAATTCTTACAATCAAATATAAAATATTGCACCATAAAAATATGTGAACCTTCCGCAAAATTGCACTATATTTGACAATTTTATTTCGATAAAGGCGCAAATGCTGCACAGGCCTGTGAAGCAGGATTTCGTTCTGTTTATGAGCAAGATACATTATCAAAAACAAGAGCCAAACAGTGATTCAATATTTTTCGTTCTGGAGATTTCGATGTCCAAGATTCTCCTAGCAGTGGGCTACAAATCATTGAAAAAGTGAATGGTATTCTCCAAAAGTCGAACAAGACTGGCATGTACACAGTCATGACACAACAAATAATCTAAACATCAATCAACAAACAGTGTTAAACCATTTGGAGAATGCTGACTACGAAAGGAAGCTCTAAATTTGGGTGACACATGACCTAATTCAAATCATTAACTCGATCAAATTTCTTTCTGCAAATCTCTACTGAAATATGACGAATTCGAGCCATTTCTGAATCGGTTATAAAGAGTAATGAAAAGTGGATACTATACGACCTCAATATGCGAGAAAAGTTGTAGTCGAAGTGAGGAGAAGTTCTATAGTCTATGACTTAGTCCACATTGAAGCTCAGGAAGGTTATGCTATGCCTTTGTTGAAATTCAGAAAGTAGCCCGAATACAACTAACAATTTCAGAAGGAACCGTCAAAAATGATCAACAGAAAGCATGCCGTATACCACGCTGACAATGCCAGACTACACATATCTTTAACGACCCGCCAAATATTGAAATAATTTTGATGGGAGATTTCAATGCACCCATTCTGTATCCCGGTTCTTGGTACCGTCAGACTCAGTTGTTCCAGTCTCTAGAGAACTCTCTGAATGATGTTAGGTTAGTTTCAAAAGATCCCTGTAAAAACAACTTGTCACAATTTGTGACAAGGATCCTCATATATTCTATAGCCAAGGGATTATGGTGTTTTCGCATAAATGACATGAGGTCATTGCACAAAATGGTACACATGTGACTTAATGAAAATTTGAAATCACAATAAATTTATGGTCAATTGATCTCCAAATGCTTAGCACTTTCTCGACAAGTTTACAGAAACTTATATTAGGATATATTACGGTCCTTGATTCTTGATGTAATATTAACAAGTCCTAATATTTTCTTATAGGTAGTTTCGGCATTCAAATAAGAGCTGTTGGTGGTAAGTTATCCTCTTCAGCACGTGTGGGTGAGACAGTAATAAACGTAAAAATTTGTTTAGATTATGCTACGTCTTTTTAATAATGACCTTCGTGCGCTAGAATTTGCATGAATATTGTCCAGTCTACAGATAACCAACCCTTTTCGGTTGTGCAAATTCTTACAATAGTGGGAATACTGTTTTCAGTCTAAAAATATCTTTAAATATGATGTTGTTACTTCTCATACATTGAGTTCGGCTATTAACAAAGATTTTCTTATTTAGTAGCACATAAGTTGAAATAATTCGATTTCATAGTTGCGACCACGTCACAGTGATGTCATATACCTACGTAATAGAAAGGGAGTGGGAATGTAATTAATTTCAGTAATAGCTTTCCCTTATGTTATTTATTTAGGTTTAATTCACCAAATTCTAGCTGTTTCAACATTTGTCATTGCTTTCAAGGAAGTATTTTTAATAGTCTACAATCGATTTTATTTACAACAGTTGAATTAATGGGTAAATGTAGACTTATTTTCTTTATTAAATCCCATACGTTGCCCTTTTATCATAGATGTAACACGCTCTAATGAGCGAAACACGAAGGAAATTCAGTGTAGGATTCGTTACTATTTAGGGTAAGCAGAAAGCTGAAAGACGTAAGTTTGAAACCGTGAAGAAAAATTAAGTTGCTTAAACAATTCAGAACTAATTAACTACTTAAATGATGCAATACCTTTCATTAATATTAGCAGTTTAAGTTATAAAATACAGTTACATGCAAAGTGAGTGTGCAATAAGTTTCCATGACACCTCCACAGCATTACTGATTTCCCACCGTGTTTTGTTGTCCCTAAGAGATATTTCGCATCTAGTTCCCGCTTATTTTGTCTCCACACTAGAACGCACCCATTAGATTTAGAACATATTGAATTTCCTTTCGTCAGTGTATACCACCTTGTGCCAAAACTCACGCGTGTTCTTTCAAAGTTGTTTGCATAAAACAGTCGCTTACTTTTGTTCATCTTGTTGATATACTACTTACGGAGGGCTGTATAGCCATCAGTGGCGGCTGGTACTATATGTTGCATGGTTGTGCAACCGGATATTTTTTTAAATACTAAAAATATTTTTAAGTGTTAAAGTAGTGTATCAGTAAAAAATAAACCTTTGCTCTTGAGCGCAAAACAGTATTGATGCATTTCTGAAAAAAGTCAATTAAAAAACGAAAAGAAAGAGAGAGATTTACCTTTCCAGTGGCAGCGAACATTGAGCATATGGCAGCGAGCTCCTATCTCTTAACATTGGGAAGTGGATTTATTCTTGCAACGCTCCTATCTTCCCGTATTGGTCCCTTACGGTTGCATTTTTTCCGCAACTGGTCAGCTTCTGTAATAGTTACGAATTCCTCCGCTTAGCAGCGCTTGACTCAGTTGATAGGGTGAGAAAGATACAGACGCGTGGAAGAAAGAAGTTATTCACAAAACATAAACTCGCAAAGAACAAATATGTCTGGTGGTAGCAGGGACGGATCCAGGCTGAAAGTTTGGGGGCGGTCGTTCGAAGTCAATAGATTATATTTAACATTTATAATACAAAGGTGAAAATTCTTGGGATAAGATTTATTTTTTAAAAAAATCCTATTCTGGGGGGGGGGGGGTCAATTGAGTCTCCAAGAAGAAAATGTCTTACTACGGGTCTAATTCCTAGCTCTGTGTCCTTCGTGCACATGATTCCGTGTTCGATTTCCGGCGGAGAGCATAAATTAATATAAAATCATTCACTTCCAATACTCATCTGTCTTCTTTAGTCTAATTTGCTGGAATGTTAAACTATTTTTTTTTTAATTTTCAAAGGAAAACATCTTAGATTTCATGCTTCTTTACAGACAAAAAAAAAAATACGTGGTTCCTGAAAATGGACTTTTTGTTCCGTATATTTATACAAAGAAATGCTAACAAAATGCGTATTGTCGGAGGAGAGAGGTGTTTCTGGACCCCAAAGAAAATAAAGCGGAAAATATTTGCGGTAGCGATGCTTTCTATTCAGAGAAACTTGGCGAGCAGCATTTCAGATTTCAATAAAGTCATAGAAAAATTTGAAGCCCGAAAGATCGAAGAAAGACCTTCCATTCTAAAATAATGCATAGTTTATATAATTAAATAATTTTGTTTAACTGCGTGCATGCAATTTTCTTGCTTTTTTTCTTCTTTTCGGATTAACGCCATCATTCATGGCTTACAGCACATACTATATATTCCATTTATCTCGTGTCCAATAACATGAGTGTAGAGGTTTTGTATATAAATAGTGTATAAACGTACATTGATAGTGGTTGTTTGAAAAAAAGGAAATAGCTTATATATTAAATTAATATTCGAGAAATAATTTAATCAATAATATACAAATAGAGTTTAAAAGACTTTCCTCTTCATATTTCCTGAATATTTCTTGGATAGGACTCAAGAATGCTGGGGGAGGGGAACACTTGCGCGTACCTACATACCTTTGATATTGCAACATTGCAACCGGTGCTTGTACAGACTACGAGCCGCTACTGATAGCCATTGCATTTAGCTTTATGAAATACGTTCCTTAGTGCTTGTGGATTTACATGTTTCATTACTTTTCTTGCTACTTCATCTCTAATTTTTGAAGTTTTCAATTTTCAATTTTTCTTAACTTTTCGTATTATGTTAACGTTTTTCTGTCGGCGTCAGAATTGCCGGTCGGCCACTCCTTCATTTATATTTCACACCATTCTTCTTCTCTTCTTTGTTGACTCTGTGATGCTCTTTACTGTGTCGATCGGCCTGTTTAAAAGGTAAAATGAATTGAAGTCTTTCAACTTGAAGTCCCACGGCCAGCTAGGCTAAAGGAGACGGTGATGATAAGAAATAAATGTAATAGTGGAATGAAGAAAGTGGCAGGAAATGGAGAACCCCGAGAAAACCCATGTACACGGTGTTTGTCTACCACAAAGTTCACTTGGCGCAACGTGGGATCGAACCAGGAATCCCGCGCACCAGAGGTGAACTCTCTACCACTGAGCCACCGCGTCTCTGATTGGACTGTTTAGTATTTCGCTTATTTCTTTAGACGATTTGCCCTGTTGGTTGCAGCTTACTCCTATTTTTCTTTTATCTACAGTTCTTTCCTTACTTTTTTGTCCCACTTTGCTGCCTGATGCAGTTCCAAATCGATATATAGTAACACACCAACACACACTGCTCTACATTCTCCTGAAAAAACTTTATTCCCAACACGCCAAGACATTTTCCTACTGTAGGTATGTTTTCATGCGTTTTGCATCCTCGTTAAATATTATTGACGTCATTTTCGACATGATTTTCGAAAGTTATGACTTGCTTTAAAAGTGCAGGAACTAGTAGCTTCTTCTTATTGTCTTTTCTATGGAAAAGTGTGCGTTGACTTCCCATTTTTGTCTGAATTTATTTCGTTTATCTCTGCTGTTTCCACACATTTATGTTGGAGCTATCAGCATTCCAATACTTTTTTTTTTCGAGTCCTTGTATCTGAATGGCAGTAAAACATAGTTAAGCAATCATTCCTTACGAGATTCTAATTGCAAGTGTTTCGTATTTAATAATTTCTTCTGATAAATATAAAACAGCATATTATTTCTTTGCGATAGTAATTGCTTCGATTTCTGATCGGCAGCAATATATTGCTTTTGCAGTTAAAGTGGAATAGGCTTGTTTCATTTATCTAGAAATATTTATTTATTCAAGCATAATAAGTAATTTATTTCGTCATGGTAAGAAAAATGTATAGTATTTTAATGTGAGTGTGTAAATGTTAGTGATGATTTATTGAATACCTGGAATATATTTCAGTCCAGTCCGAAATATTCGTAACGGGAACAAATAGCCTCGCTGTTGACATCTCACACCAAATCATAATCATTTATTCGTCGAAATACATGTAAAACAATTTATTTAAGAATTGACCGTTGCCAAGTGTACCAGTATCTTTGATTAACATAGAACTTTGCATTTGATATATTCTAATCTATATTATAAAATTGAAAATAACTATATTTGTGATTATTAATCTCTCGAATCAATCGACCGATCTCGATCAAATTTTCAACATAGATAAGGTTCGGGCCTGGGATGAATCTCATTATTTCACTTTGTCGGTGCAACTAAGGGAAGGAGGAGGGGGATACATTTAAAAATGATCAAAAATTATCGATATTATGTCGAATCTATAGTTTCCGGGGTCGCTGACATTAACAGTGACACATTTGATCCCGTTTACATTCAAATTCAAATTCAGCAAAGCAACTTGGCGATCGATGAAAATGCTCGAAAATGACCAATATCAGTGCCTAATCAATAGTTTTCGGGATCGCTATGTTGAACAGTGACACTTCCAATGAAGTTTTAGATTCAAATTCAGACACGCAACACAAATGACTGAATAACGTAACATATTACTATTTTTACTTAATTTAATACAACGAAGCGAGTAATTTGATGCAAGTTTGTTAAAATTTCTGAATTAATTTTGTGCATTTTAAAAGTATCAGCAATAAACTATAAACGTGTTGTGATCTTTCTGAATTATTCTAATATGTTTCAAATGTTTTGGAAAAGAATTGCCTAGCCTATCTAATATTTTTAATTTCAAATTTTAATAATTGCCTAATTATGGTTTTGTGACATCTGTTAAAAGATACAGAAAATCAAATTTACTTACATTAAAGAAGTGTAGCTACCGAAATAAAAAAAGTTATCTTTCAGAACAATTGTTCTGTACTTTAAAAAGCACTAAAATTATTCATGTCCTATATTTTATGTATTGATAATTTGATTTTCTTCCCTTACATCAACAGAGAGTCAACGGGCTTATGAGGTACCTCAAACAAACGTTGATTAATTATGCTCATATTCATCGAATATTTCAGACTAGATTACTTCAATGTATTTCGAGTAAGTAGTAATAGTCACAAAGGATTGGAAAATATTTTTAAAAGGGTTTTATTTAAAAAAGGTTAAATACAAAAATCTGTTCACGAAATCATCGTTGTTTTTGTGATAGAAGGACAAAAATGCTTCCTGCCCATTCCACAAATTTCTTGTTCTGTACAGTGACAATTAGGAAGCCCAACTTGCTGCCACTTTGTATTATGAAGAACGTAATGTTTGAGGTGTAAACGTACACCTTAATAAGTTCCACATCCCTAGCTGAACAACTAATCGCCACATACCTATTACGTATCTCTTCTAACACTAACTCCTGAAGTTTCGCCAAGAACTGGGTACGATATGTTGCCGTTCAGGAACAGCCTTCTTTTTGGACACCCTATAGACTTACCTGAATTTTGTCCTCGAGCATTTCACTATGTCACAAGAAGGATATTCTAATGCCATCTTCCATATATTGCTTATGCCGAGTTTTCTTCAAGATTGAGGATCCTAATCACAGTCTGGTATACAAATTTTCTCAATATACTGCTGCCGCCTAGATTTTTGACAGTAACATTGGTTTATCAAAATATTCAAATTTGGATTTTAGTGAGATACTGGTCTATCATTGTTCAAAATTTTATTACTAGTATATGAACGGTGCAGGAGAAAAACAATCATAGTTTGCAGGAGAGAGTTTTTAAAGTTTGAAGACTCATAGCAATTATTAAGCGTGTTGTACTGTATATTCTTTATAATCTTTTGAACATTTATTTGATCTTGTTATGAAACTGTAAGCACAACGGAAATATTATATCTACATTAATACTGTTATTATTGCGTTATCACAAAACTTGTGAACATATATTATGATCCTTGTAATGTACGAAAAGTATGTAGGACAATATACAAAGGTAAAAATAAACTTGTATAACGACGCAAATAAACAATGTTGACAGTAAATATATTGTACATAAGCTAATTGCATTGTACAAATTGGTTTAGCTATTGTCGTATTATTTCTTTACAATACTAGTGAAGTGTACTAAGGTTAGTATATTAACATAATGCTGTAGTAATACAAGTAAGGAAGAAAGTATTATGGCCAGTAATTGAGCAGTTGTTTGCAGAAATCCTAGCCTTGTTAATAATCTGAAAAATAATGCAGGCTTATTTAATTATCTGTGATTATTTAATTAAACGACACAACACACACCATTGCGATGGGCCCTGTCTGGACCCTGGTCGCTATAGTGTATTCTACTTTAATATCTCTAAAAAAATGTTTTCTAATTTTGGTGTTCTATTGGTTAATTGTTCCGGTATTATTGTATAGAACATGGCGTCATGTCTGGCTCCGTGATTTGAATTCCTTCTGCCATTTGTCAGATTGACTTAAAATCGGATGCGTATTGGTTGGATTTTTTTTTTAAGTGTAAAATTGTGCCTCGCAATTCCATGGAGAACGAGGGAATGGATCGAATACGGAAGTGTTCAGTTTTTTTAGTTCTGTAGTTTGTGTTTTTTTTTATTATAGTTTTTTTTCCTCAAGTGTTTTCTTTCTTTTTTTAATACATGACATTTTGTGCTTGTGAAACTTCCTGCCATCGTTCGCTCCCGAATTGACCATTGGAAGTTGCCCTTTTCATATACAGGTAAAAGTAGTGTTAATTTAATGTATAATTAAATTCAATTATTTTTGCTAATTTGATATGAACCTACTGTTACTACAGTGTTATATATATAGAGAGAGGTTAATTGAAATTGAAATTTGAGGATATAGACTATATATTTACATCTTGTTCTATATGAGCTTCACTTATATATATATATATATATATATATATATATATATATATATATATATATATATATATATATATATTGTTGTTTACTTGTTCTCTATTATCTCGTTAATAAATTGTTCATTGGTATACCCATTAATTGAGGAAAATATTTTGACTTTGAAAAGCCTCTGGTTTCTACTATATCTGCCTAAGGGGGGTATCCAATCTAATAACGTGCCTTTATGTATGTGTTGTATATGCTGCTGCTATGAGGCGAGGAAGTATTGCTTATTATTAAATTATCAAGCTAATGATACAGTGCCTGCCTTGACTTCCGGTTGGGCGTGTATGATACACTACATCGCTCTTTCGTTGAACCTGTGAACTATGATCGTTTTACTCGTGTATATAATATCTTTAGGCGTTTCTACAGAGGACTGTGTTTAGTTTTTACATGTGCTGTTAGCACTCGGACAAGCTGAGTTCCGCCATTTTGTCAGTTTTCTGACTATGATCGTTTTTTTTTCCTGTACTCATCATGTGTTTATCATAGTGAGGGTTCGAACATTCTGCCCTCCCTTCGTACATAGTATATGCGCACACTAGTATAGAGCTGTTTATCATATCATCAATATCTAAAACTATTTTTTTTTTATTAGTAATGTAATTTAACAGGTTGTAAGCCTGCAATTCGTATGTTAAAAAATGAAATACTCTGTAAACTATTTAATACCAATGCTAAATGCAAGAATACATGAAACAAAGAACAGAGATAATGAAAGAAGAAAAGTTACTTTTGACACATTTTCTATCTGAAGTACAAACATGATTTGAAATAAAAAACAAATTTTGGCACCAGAAGTGAGCAGTCTGTCAATGTTAGGAAGTATATTCCCACACTATCACGTATTTATATTGATTTCTTGCTTTATCAATCTGAGTTTCAGCTGTAATGTCATTAATCCATTATGTCATTTGCCTTAAGCTTATTGGCTTTTCCAGATAACAACGGCATTGCAAGTGAAAGCACATGCATTACAGCAGTGTTCTGAGAATATAATTTTGTTTGGAAAGATTAATTCGGCAAGTTCAGAGATGAGATTTGGATGTAGTATTATACGTGTCCATAGACAAGTAATCGCTTGGATATTTGTGATATGGGACGATGAAGTATGGAACAATAAATCCATGAATCTCGGTTTCCTCTTTTTTAGAAATATAATTGCAGCTGTTGTTCATCGCAGTTCTGCTAGTTGACTTGTGAAATGTTTAATTTGCTTAATATGGATAGATAAGACATAATTTGATAGCTTTCGTCGTGTCTGTATTATCATTACAACGGGAATAGAGAATAATAATGGATATTAATCTATATTAACAGTACTTACAAATCACAGTCGTACCAAATTAGCTATAATGAATTTGTAAATGCTTAATTACAGTATAAGTGCATTCAAATGAAAGAGAGAGAGGAAACATGTAATTTTTGATATTATGAATAATCCCTGGAACACAATATGTCTTTCAGTGTTTTATTGAATAACACATGCTCTTTTAGCAGTTTACATGTTGATAACCGGAAGACAATTATGCATTGCAGCAGAGAGATAATTGGAACAAAATTGAGGATTCAATGATGATTTCACTGATATACATCAATCATTTCAATACTACTGGATATTAGCACTTCAATACAACAGATAGACAACAACTGATGTTACTGTGTAACCATGTATAAATGTCTTTTATTTGATCCTACAAAAGAGTCTGTACAGTCTAATCGAAAAAATATACATTGCTACATTTAACTATTACTTTGCTAAATGCCTTCTTGCGACTGTAGTAGATAGTGGGCTCGACTTTGGCGTATGTGATCCCAAGTTCAATTCCCGATTGGAGAGCATTGAACGTATTACGATGAATCTAACTCCACCTTAAATTTTAAGTCATGTCTCATATTGCCTCGATGCCCTGAACGGACGCTAAACTTTAATAAATAAACAAATAAATCAGCGAAGCAGAGAGAAATTTTTGGCTTCGACTTCGAAGTAGTAAAAAGCTTTCACAACTCTGTCACATGATGGCCCTACTGTAGATAGCCAGCGTAAATGAACCAGAGTTAAAGTTCTAGTTTTATTCTAATAGGAGGCGTATGCCCAGGTAATAATAGATCAAAAACTTAAATTTATCTCGAACTGTGGAATTGATATATTTTCACTAGTTGAAGGCACTCTTCGCAATTTCGGGAGAAAGTCGCTAAATTGAGTTTATTTGACTTTCAAAACAAAAGCGTCACTTTAGGTTTCTAGGTGGCCACAATTATCCACTGTCATATTTATTAGTATATTATTACTTAATTTAATTAGAAGCATATTTTTCTTAACTTCAGGTAGAAGTTGCCCCCTGCCCTCCCCAAAGGATGCCTCTGTTTCAAGATTTAAAAAAAAAAAACATTTTTCCTATTTGCTACTTCTTTGTGATCTTCTAGTGACGGTCTTCTCACAAATTTAGATACTTTTGTACTGCAAACAACTTGTCCTGTAATCAGCCATTATAAATTAATTAGAAACAGTTTTGTTGTTTCTTTCCGTTTGTTTTAATCAGCGCAACACGACGACAAGTTAGGTGTAGGCACTTCTGCACAATTCAATTTGGGTTCCGTAATTCTTCACTCTCTAGTTAAGAACAATTCCAATCTTCAAAGTTCTTTTAATTGGCACAATTTCCTTCCGAGGAACAATTAATAAAGAAATAATAACAATTAAGTTAGTTATAGAAGAGTAAAGTTAAATAAATGTTAATATCTTTTATTTGTGCTCTGTAAACATCTTAAACAAATACAGAAACCAAACAAACACTTACTACTATGAATCTGTAATACTGTCTTGCAAATATATTATTTTCTTAATCAGAAACGTTATCAGATACATAATTTGTTAGCTTTGTCGGGTTTTTCTTATTTATGTTTAAGGTATTTGAATTATCAAACCTAGAATGAGCGTCATTTCAGAATGCAAATACATTATAGTGATAATTTTGTTGAAAGTATTATGGCTGCAATACCTTAGCGCCTTTCCACTCCAAATTGAAGTCCTTTCATCTCTCATTTAGCAACCTTTTTTAACACCGTTTAGGCAACACTGGTTGAATTACTAAATCCTTTAGGGAAACAAAGGATTTACTGGCTCAGTGATAAATCGCTTCCAACTGAAGCTTAACCCCAAGTTCTTTTTTAATTTCTGTTTTTTGTGCTTGCACTCTGCGTTTGTCTCGGATGTATTGTTTTCTTCCTTGTTTATTTTAATATTCCCTTATTATTATTATTATTATTATTATTATTATTATTATTATTATTATTATTATTATTATTATTATTATTATTATTATTATTATTATTATTATTATTATTTGAATATGTCATTAATTTTCTAACTATAAACTAGGACTTTAGAATAAGCACTTAATTTTCATATCTATAAGACATAAAGATCCTTGAACAGACTCATTCCAAAATATAAATTCACGGACACTCCAGTTGACACACAAAGTTGAAATTTACCGTACTTACAACTTTAAGAGAGAAACTAACAGGTAAATTGTTAAAAGTATGTTTCTTGTCATACATTTTCAGGAGGTAAAAAGGAGGGAACGACAAATTCCCCATGTAATTAAAATGGTCGTCTTTTCTTTTTCTAAACATAAAATTCCAGTAAGAAGAACCACATATGAGTAGTAAATACGTTTTTTACACAAAATCTTATTGCTGGAAAGGAACATTGAACTCAAATTAATAGATAGAGATTTTTTCCGGTTTTGGGTATGCCTTTTCTCCTTCATATATTCAATTATCATTGTCTATGAGTTTTCTAACTCCTTGTTCAGCATTCAGAGCATATGCTAGAGAAGTGAAGTGCAATGCAACGAACAACAAATTGATAGAAAATGGGATAATTTTGTGTTCTGTTTGTGTTAAGACGAATATCTAGCTGTCAACATTCCATTTACAATTTTCTCGTAAATGATGTAGCTATTATCTTGCAAAAGACTTTCTGCTCTCAGAGTAGGATTTCGCTGTGCAGAAATTATCCATTCTGTAGAACAGGGTAAGCTAGCGTCTAGGAGATACATTTAGTAGGTTATCTCTGCGAAAAGATAACTAAAATGTTTGTGTGAATACTTCCAAATGTCTGCTGCGAGGTTCTTAGTTATTTCAGTTTCTGAATTAGTATATGCATTATATATATATATATATATATATATTGTATATATATATATATATATATATATATATATATATATATGTGTGTGTGTGTGTGTGTGTGTGTGTGTGTGGTGTTTATGTGTGCATCCTTTTACACTTAATCAAAATGTTGTACCTAATATTCCTATATTCCTATAGTACAGAAAGTATAACGTCGTTGGCTTCCCGCGAAAAGTTGTAGTGACGTTTATGGGGAGTTGCCAACTTGGTTACTTGTGACTCGCTGAGCCCGGTGATTGACCAGTGATGATTGGCTATCCTCTTACCACACCCCCAGTGACGAGCGGGTAGGTAATGACGTTATACCTTCTGGACTTTAGATCTGTAATATATATATAACCACAAGCACTGCTGAACTAAAGCAAAACAAACGTACTGCGTTTTCATTTGCATACCAACACTTGTTTCTCTCATGAGTTTGCTCAGGGTATTTAGACAAGCAATAACAGCAGATGCTATTCTCCCAAGATGTTGTTTTATTTTATTATTTCTAAAACCATCATAATTATTTTTTACATTCATGGTACATGAAAAACGTAGATGACTCAATATAAAGTTAATCGAGGGTCACGGTGACTTAGTGGAAAAACCTTCATCTCTGGTGCGTGGAGTCCCTAGTTCGATCCCAGTTCTCGCCAAGTGGACTTTCTGGTGGGCAAACACCGTATGCGTGGATTTTCTCGGAGATCTTCCGTTTCCTCTCTCTTTATTCATCCCACCATTGCATTCATTTCTCATCATCACCGTTTCCTCTAGCCTAGCTGGCATAAACGTGGGACGTAAATCTCAAAGATTTCATTTCATGAAAGTTAATTGAACATACTGATTTTGAACAAATGACAAAAAATTAATTTTACATAGTATCACCCTGAAGCTATAAGAAAATGTAAAGCTTAATCTGGAACATGATATAGTCTTTGACACCTTTGTAGCTGTTTAGTTCACGTAGGAGACATGGGTTGGCTTCCCTGTAGGATTTTATTTGCTCCACTTCCTACGTTAAGCATAACAGCATAAATAGATGGGATTATGTATTCGAAATTTTAAGTTTTGAGCTTTATACTTAACCTTTTTGAGACCTAGGCTCTTCTAGAATCTAAAATTATGGTATTTAGTATATTTTTAAGCAAAATGCAGAGTTATTTTTAACTGTTTGTAGTTGAGTCTCTAACATGTCTAGAAAGTTGAAACAAAAAGCGGGATACATAGAATAGAATAGACTCTTAGAATAGTCATGACATAAGCTAATTGACTAAATCGTCGCCTCAGTGGGGTGAAGAAATTGAAAAATTCAGTTTGTTTTATTTAAAAAAAAAAATGGGATTTGGACCCCTGTTTCCAATCAATTACGCACAAGACATAAACTAAATGTCCAAGGAAATGTTTCTTGAGAAGTTACCATCACATTGTGTTTGTACTATTGTCCTGTGATTACCACAGTATGACCTGTAGCCCCAAAATGAAAACGAAACGCCACTGACTCAAACCTAGTTTTGCAAACTTATTTTTAAATTCTGTAGGTTGGTCTCCAATAGACCTAGAAAGTTGAAACTAGAAACAGGATACACAAAATAGAACAGACTTTCAGGACATAAAGCTATTGCACGAAGCGTGCCCTCAGTAAATGGAGAATTTGACAACTATTTCGTTCAGATGGACAGGTGTGACAGAGAGTCTCGTTCACTTCATGCTTGTGTTCATTTTCCGTCACAAACACTCCCTCCCAACCTGCCACGCACTGGATGTATGTAACCGAAGGTGATTGACATAGGTAGTAATAATCCTCGTTTGCCTAAGGAACATATTTACACACAAAAATAAATTTCTACTGCCAAAGAAACAGTAAACAGTGAGAATTATTATTTTTTAAAGGGAAGGCAGCACTTTTCCTCTTTAACAATGAAAAACATATTTTGGACCTGATAATATTATATGCTGTTTTACAGGGGTGTATGTGAAAGACATTAAAACCCGTTACATGGATTTCATAGAGAGAAAAAATTAAAAAATAATATGTTAATTCTAACTTAACTCCAAGGCAACTATTTGTGATTACTTGGTATCATCGGTTTTACGTAGAGTTAATTATAATATCGTTACTTGGTAACCAAAAGGTTAATGTATGTTTGTTGTCTATGATAGTTTTATAAATGTATGTCCTTCCTCGTAGTATCATTTCCCCTCGGATGAAATTGAATGATTTGTGTGCATTGTGGATTTAAAGCCCAGAACTGTCGATGTAATATAAGTGAAGTAAGGTGCACCATCGCCAAAAAGTGATCATCTACATTCGTTTCCAAGTGTTTAAGAGAGGATTTCTTTTTAAATATCTCGATAAATATTTTCGGGAAAGTGCTCATCTATCTTCACTTTGAATTCTCTATTAGAGAGACTTAGTAAGTTCAATCGTAAAAGCCGTCCTTCATTTTTTAAATTTTACATACAACTTAAGAACCAAATGTCTATAACATCATAACATTCCACAAACTTGTATAATAGGTCAAGCTCCACTAGTATGCCAAGTTTGATCCAGATCAGATGATTTCGGTTGAATTCGTACAACATAAAACCTCTGACAATAAAGTTCGGTGAATGATTCCGTAAATAGAAAGTAGATACAATATGAATGAAACTTACCTTACTGTCCTTCCAAGTAGTCCCCCCCGCAGCTATGCAACGCTGTGCACGGCCAAACTTTCCATGTCCTGGAAACTTTTTGAGGAGTGTTCTTTCAGGGTGGTGCTCAGGAGCCTCGTCACGTTTCGTTGGATGTCTGGAATATCGTCAAATCTCTTTCCTTTCAATGCGAATTTGAGGCGTGGAAAGAGGAAGAAGTCGGGAGAATTCAGATCTGGCTAGTATGGTGGATGGTCAATTTGCACCACCCGCTTTTGGGTCAGGAATTTTCTGACGATATTGGCTGTGTGAGGGCGAGCATTGTCGTGAACAAGAAACAATGAGCCTTGTTCTGAGTACTGTGGTCGTAGCCCTTGTACACGTTTCAAGAAATGTCTCAAAATTTCAACTTACGTAGCAGCATTCAATGATGTTCCTTTAGGCAGAAATTTCTTGTGGATTATCCATTACTGTCAAAAGAGGTGATTAGCATCGTTTTGATGTGTGACTTTTCTGCTTTGACCTTTGCCCGACGAGGTGATGCAGGAGAACGCCATTCCATTCTTTGGCGTTTTGTTTCCTGATCGTACCTGACACACCAGGATTGATCCTCAGCAACAATACAGTTTAAGAAATTTGGATTTTCATCTGTCATAGCGATAAAATCTTTAAAGGCAAGAACACGTGCGTATTCTGGTCATCAGTGAAGTAATGTGACACGATTCGACAACACGTTTTCCTTTTCCCTAAGTCATTTGTAAGGATAAGTTTCACAGCTAATGTTCAATTCCTCAGCAATCATTCGCATAGTTAAGCGGCGATCGTTCGTGATTAATGTTCTTCCCTTTTCAATGTTTTCGTCTGCGCGAGAGCTTGACGGCCTTCCGCTACGGGGGTTATCAGAAACACTTTCCTGCCCTTCTGGAAAACGGCCGAACCACTCGTAAACACACTTCAAGGACACTGCTTGATCTTCATAAACCTTTACCAGCATATCACGGGTTTCTTTCCGTGTCTTGCCAAACTTAAAACATAACTTCAAATTGATCCTTTGTTCGTTCATTTTACTGTTATCAGTTTGGAACCGCACACATTAACACTCACTTGGTATAACGCGTCTCACACAGACCACAGTTGACTCACAACTGAACAACGTTGGGTTCACAATGACGGCACCTGTCGCTATTCGTGTGCAGTGTTTCGTTGTGCCATTGTTGTCAGGTCAAACACAGCGACTTCATTCACCTAACTTTATTGTCAGAGGTTGTACTTATACAGTATAGTGTTCCTGTCATTGATTTTCCAGGAAAGGAAATCAAGTAAAAGTCGAAATTGGAAATCACACTTATTATAGAGGTAAGGTTGGACTCGTGGAATTTGGTCAATAATCCGTCATGCCTCATATACAAATATAAATATAAATACATAGATATAAGTGCATAGACACCCTGTTACATCTGGTGGGTAAAATGTTTTATCCTCCTAAAGAGTAATACAGTATTTACTAGGAAAAAATAAACTTTAAGGACATATTATGTTGAACCCAGAGGTTCGTGAGGGAAATCACACGGATACAGATTAATATTTCATTGCATGAAACTATGTGAATAAAGTTTATCGAATGTGCGTATTAATTGGTACATAGAACACTTAGTATATTAATAAAAAATTATCCTTTTCGTTTCAAGCAAGAAAAATATTAATATTTTTTTTTATCAATGTGGCTTACTATGTTTTCGAAAGAATGCAGTTTTCACTTGTATTTTATCTGTTTTTTTATAGTTTATTTCTCATTCCTTCTTTTTTCATATAGGCCTTTACAATTTTACATTTATGCCTATTACTTGAGTATATATTTTGGCCATACCATAGAATTAAAATGTATGTCTGTATGGTTAGCCCACACCAGCGGCTAACATATATCATAAATTACCATTTTTTTTAAATAAAGTACTTGATGTTTCATATGGCTTGGTGTTGAACTAGTTGTCTTTCTATTGTGACTTTACCATATATTAATCTTCTTGCCAACTTCAACCGCTATCTTTGTTTTCAACAATTTATAATATTCCAGTTATACGCATATACTTGTATTACAGACAGTAAAGACTGAGGATCAGCAAAGATATGATGAATTCAGGAAAAATAAAGAATATGAGATCCTTCCTTTACCCAATTAGAAAAATCAACACAAGCGTGTTTTCGTAAAGTATGCCGTATTCAGAGAGGTTTCTAGAATAAAACGAGAGTACACGCGGAAGTTCTAATTGGAATTCTTATATTTACTATAACCGTCCTTTTTTTCAACGTGCTTATTTACCATTCTATATAGTCATTTTAGTTTTGGAGTCTTATAGTTTCCATAGTGAAGTATTTTCAAACTTACGTTCCCTAAGGTGTAACAAATAGTCTAATGATGATTTTAAAAGAAAAGCTGCGAAGAAAAGATGGTACACACTCAGCAACCATGAAGTTTAACAATATTTTGCAGATCTTCGTCGAGGCTTAATAGTTAACATAAAATATTTGATGTCGGGGATCCGGGTTCGCTAAAAGACTGGATCTCATGTGTATGGGATACCACGTTAAGCTATATGTCTACTGTTCATTAGCTTCGCTGGTGGAAGGAACATTATGCACAAACAAATCAAAACGCACATACCACAATATAGAAGTCACTAGTTGGGAAGGAAAAAATTAAGTGTTCCCTGGGTCCCCAGAAGACTCATACAAACAGGCATTATTCTTACACACTTCTCATATGTAATAACATTTTCGAAAGGAATGCTTCATGATATACAGGGTGGACCATTTATTTTAATACGCCTTTGTAACTTTTGATTAATAGACAGAAAACACTGAATTTTTTCAACATACAAATAACCATTGTTTGACATACTCTATACCACCTGGTCAACAATGTTGCCAATCCAACATAACGTAGTATTTCTTTTTCAAATAACACTACGTCCAGTTAATATGCATATTGTAATGAGGATAATATTTGTAAAAGAGAAAAATAAGTTCTCACATCTTTTAATACGTTGTTAATGCAAGTAGCGCCAATTGTGTCCATCAATGTAACTAAATTGCAAACTGAACGAAGGCGGAATAGCTAATACCACATTTGGACTAGTCGTCAAACCGGTAAAACATGACTTGTTAGTTTATCAAATCATAGTAATTGAAATAAATTGTATTCGGAATTGTAGAGAAGTTGTCATTGTTTTGGTTAACTACCGATATTATTGAGTATTATAAGAAATGGTCAAAGTGTAACTCTTATATTAGTTATAAAAAAAAGAAAGATAATTAAAAGCCTAGTGAAATAAGTTAAATGTGGTATGTTGAAAGCTACCTGTTATTCGGTATGCTTGTACTTGTAATACTATTGAATTTAAATATACATACATTCTGTTCAGTTTTGAGTGAAATTATCTATAGTTATTTTTGTGAGGTACTTACATATAAATGAGATATTTTGATTATAAAATACACAACTTCAATAGAACCTTTTGGGTATATTATCATCCTGAATTTGGTCTTCCAAGAAACGATCAAATTGCGATTTATTGCCATAGATTTTATGTTAATCGAATTCTCTTACAGCTTTTTGGGTCTTAGAGGATAATTTCAGGAAAGGAGGTGGGCGGATAAGGGCCATTTTTCGCCCATCAGACAACTGAAAAATGAAGTGTCCGATTCCGACAAGTTTGCAATGTATTTGTATACTAGAAGATATGTTGCATATGTAAACATAATAGATACGTGATAAAGAAAATAGTAAGTCATAGAAATGAGTGCCCAAAAAGAGTTCGTTTCAGCGTTTTGCGACATTTTGGTAATGTTTGCTGTCTTTGATGGAGGCTTTTAGGAAGAAGGAGTCGATGAACCAAAATAAATCTGACTCGTCATAATATAACGCTGTGTAACCTTTGATATGAGTACTAATTGATTTTGGTTCAGTGTGTCCTTCTACCTATTAGAGAACAAAATGTATTGCGCGAGAGTATAGAGCGATGACTACCGTTTATACGCTGTAATGTACGAGTTCAACTGGAGACTTCAGCTCTGATGTTATTTACCGATTGTGACTGAAAATACATGCTCAGCATGTCAATAAAATATATGAAGAAAATGTATTGTTTGCGCGGATGTGTGTGTAGGGCAGCAAAACTAGAGACAGCATATTATGGAGTATTGAGAAAGCGTGTCATTTCTGAAAGTGGTATGAGTAAAAGTGCGAGCAGGAAAACCAGTCGCAGAATGGCATGAATTTCTGCAATATATATATATATATATATATATATATATATATATATATATATATATATATATATATATATATATATATATATATATATCGAAGAATCATACATACCACGCGTCAATGAAGTACCTATGGGAATTCATTGATACGCTATATTGCAATACTAAGGGAAAGATGAAAAACAACAAAACAACGACCAACAATAACTACCTGATGTGTCCGATCCAAGTTAATACATACCCATACCCACAAACACCCCCATCCCCATATATATATATATATATATATATATATATATATATATATATATATATATATATATATAGCCAATCTTACACTCACGAGCACTTAAGTGACGAAGGAATGTACTCTCTGTACATACGAGGTACATCATGACGATGCTTCTGTTCTCCGAGTTCAGATACGATCACGACACATAAGATTTAAAACCTATAATATTTGGATCAAAACAGAGCAAAACAACATCGCACACATACAGTGGTACTGTCAATGTAAAGTAGGCGCAGGGCTCGTCAGATGTTGTGCGCATGTTGCTTCCGTACTATGGTTTCTGGCTTACTGGCGCCACAATACCACCGCAGTTAAGAAACCAAGTCTAGAATATACTCATACACTACAAGATGGCGCCTGCAGGATGGTCCAGTGGCGATTCGGATGACGACAGCAAGCACGATGCCTAATCTGCAAACTAGCTACAAGTGTCTCCAGCTGTCTGATTATTATCTATGCTTGATTATTTCCGATGTAATATATTGATCTCATAGTCGTAGTAGACTTCATTCTTCTTATTCTTGCCGTTAGTGTTCTATTTACTATTGCTTTCTCGGATTACAACTCATGACATTAGTGTTTACGTTCCTTCATTAACACACGACTTACCTCTTTATTTATTTTTTTTACCTCTCACTTATAGCGCTTTCCGTTAAAATATATTTGTTTTCTTATTTTTATGAGGTATACTATTGAAAACCATGCATTTCACATCTCGGGCCTGATGGGCGAAAAATGGCCCTTATCAGCCCACCTCCTTTATTTAATATATTTGCTGTCTATTATTCGGTAATTACTCAATTATTATTTAGCAAGAATGCTAACAGTATTAAATGTAGGGATGTGCTTTGTAATTACGGTCTGAAAAATAACGGCGGGTTGGCATTTTTAATACCTTAATACGCGTTAAAATATCAAACCTACATGCCGAACTGAAACATAAATGTCACGTTTGTTATTCAGTGTTATTCAGTGAAACTAAGGATGCTAGAGTAACACCAACATCCAACTTTGCATGACCTTTACAGCAGTAATAACGCAATTGAGACAAGTGGATCAATGTAAATCTAAAGTACGAGTGTCTATGCACTTATTAAAGTAGTTTAGTGTCATCATGATATATTCCGAATTAAAGTTAACAAAGTTACAAGGGATTAAACATTTGACTTCTTTCCAAAGCCTTTATTTTTAAACTGGTTATACGAAATATTTCATTTGATTGCAAAGCTAACTTTCAATGGAGGTGATCATATAATTCCATTTACAGCAATTTGATATTTGAAACCGTTCTAGAAATATGGTAAACTGGTACAATTTGTCACATTGCTCATAATTATGTAATTCCTCATTGTTCATAATAAGAACTTGTAATTCCACCTGTCAAAACTATTGTTGTTATATTATGGAAGCAAAAGAGAACAATAATCGTTTTAGAATGTTTCCATAAATACATCATTTTAAGCAACATAACAATTATAACCATTTTTTATAACTTTAAATATCAAATTGCTATAAAAGGCATTATGATCATTATACCTATTTAAAACCTTCTATATAATTGGATGTGATACTTATCGAAGCCCTTTTTCGAAATAAACTCATTAGGAGAAAGTTATATTTTAATCCCTCGTGTTTATACACGTGTACTTGCTCGAAACACATAATTTAATAACTGTAGTATTTGACGCTAAAACACTTTGGATATGCATTGCACCGTCCTTCTCACTTGTACTACTACCAGGGCTGAATTTACTGCTTTGTCATCTCTAGCCCGTAAGGTGTTTATTGCCCCTCTATTGGATACACATTGTTTTAACACAAAATATAATTTATATTATGCATAGCTTTGTTTCAAAGCTTTTTATATAAATTTTAATGAATTTTCATTTTAAATCAGCTGCAAAGAAAAATTAGAATTGTTACAAATTTACGTTGAATTTTTTAAAGAAAGTTCCAAAGAACGATTAGCTTTATTTCTACAATACTAACTAGCACAATAACAACAGAAATTCACTGTTAATTTTTGCCCATAGTAGTGTGAATGTTGGAACACTAAAACGAATAGAATATTGTTTTGATTGTGGAAATTTATGTTTATACTGAAGTTTAAAACAGTTATTTTGTTTATAAAAAAGTAAAAGAACTTACTTTCAGTACCATATTTTTTATTGGGTATCCATACTCCATATTCCGTTTAAATAAGATAAATATATATGTTTATTATTATTATTATTATTATTATTATTATTATTATTATTATTATTATTATTATTATTATTATTATTATTATTATTATTATTATTATATTCACACTAATATCATAAAAGTAAATAAAACAGAAGAAAGCGGTATTATGGGACAGTACATGAAAATTTGTTTATTGTTTTAATCATATTTATTGTTATTATTACTATTGAACTTTTGTAATTTTTTCGTCTTGCTTATTAAAGCTTCGTGCAACATGCGCCTCTAGACTCGAAGGTAGTGGGCCTAGTGGTAAATACAGCCTTGGTTACTATCATAGTAGAAACATCCAAAATTTGATTGTTTTTCGATGTTTGTGATATTGTAGAGTCCTTAGTTTGCAACACTAGAGTAACAAATGTTATACTATACGTATATTTTAGTTTTACACGTAAGTTTGAAATACGTAATAATCTGATGTAATACTATTTGAAAAAAATACGTTGGAAACAGTGTTAGCCTAGTGGTATCGCAGAGTGTCAAACAAATTCCCCCTGTCGATATATGTATGTTATATTTCAATGATCTTTGTCTGTTAGTTTAGAAGTTACAAGAACATACCAAGATAAATGATACAGAGATGCACTCTGTATATGAGTTTTATTTATTACATCAAATAATTACGTGATTTCATATTATTCTTACTTGCTTCTGGCGAGATATTTGCATCGGTTCTCGGAATAAAATTATTTACAGTAGTGGCTTATTTCTTTATTTATTGACATTAAGTGTCCTTTTCATCCCCAAGGCTGTATGAAAAGTGGACTTAAAATTTAAGGTGGAATCCCAGTCATCATGATCCATTTAATGCTCTCCCACCGGGAATCTAACCCAGGACCCTTTGCACGAAGAACACGTGTACTTGATACCAGATTAATGAGAAGGACTGCTTTCATAGTAGTGAGTTTGTGGCTTTGTGTCAACAAATACTATGTATATTTTGCAACTTTTTGTTTATGAGTCTTAGCGTTTTAGTTAATCTCTGCATTTGAAAAGTTATATTTAAATCATAGTTGAGCGCATCCTTTTCGCAGCTGAAAATATATCAGACTTGAACCTAAAGATTGCTGTGTAATAAGAAATAGGTCTGTATGTAATCCTACAGGAGGTCTGGACGGGCCATACGCTTCAATACATATGTTTTAATCATTATTATTAATAAATCAATGTATGTGTAAGGCATCTGGCTCGATTTGTGAAAATCATCTTAAACAGTCGCATGGTGACAAAGTATATTATAATTTATTGCCATCCTACTATGCAGCAGCGACAAAAAATATTAATACTATTGAATAAAGTACTGGATTGTTCAGAAATAAGCAGTGACAGTGTAAGTGAAGTACAGTATAATGTAATAATTGGATTAGTTGTGTAGTTCACCAAACGAACTGATCTCTTTGATGAATTAGTTCGCATGGCTGAGATTTTTAATTCATCTTAAACTAGATGCTCAGGCGACTCTAGGATTTACTGAAGAAAGAGATAGGGAAAAGATCAGTTCCAAACAAACTGAAAGTCTAGTTCGCAAACAAGATGTTTGTGCATCTATAATGCCTTTGCTCTATCTCTTCTTCACTGCACTTTCACCCAAGCGAAATGTGGACAAGTGAATAACGGAAACAGAAAAGGGGAGAAAAAAAGAGAAGTTAAATAGCTCGAACGAGGAGGCTTTGCAAGGACCACTTTACAAAGAAAAACGCTTCAAAGAAACTGGAACAACAGGCATGGAGCCAAGTAGATTTATTTTATGTTAAATTAAATGCTAGTTTACTGGAAACGGATTATAATTTCTCTTTTGGTAAAATTTCATTTTTTAAAAGAATAAAGGGAACAATATTTTCCTGATGCTAAAAACCAAAATAAGCAGTCTAATCATGACTAATGATGACTCACTAGGGAAGTACATGAAGTGGTACGCGGGAACCTGCATGTGTTATATATCGTTAGAAATGTCACACCGAGTATATCTCACATGTGAAATGTCTCGCTTGAGTGGGGCCTATAGGGGGCGCGGCGACCATTTGAAGATCAGAACAAGGCACGCTCCGAAACACAATAAAACGGATAAAATAGAAAGCTATGATGTAATTTTTTTGAGATGTGGTATATATAGGTTTGAAAGGTAGCTGAATACGAATCTGACATCAAATGTTTACAAATCAAAATGGCGGATCCAACATAGTGGACACAAATTACAAAAAAAAAAAAAAACTATGGATCTGAAATTGGACATATAGAGACACTCGACGTCACTATGTATGAATCGGATACCAAATGTATAATTCAAAATGGCGGATCGAATATGGCGGACAAAATGTAAAACACTGGTATGGAACTGAAAGCAACTAGGTGGATGTTTTCGTGCTTGCGGAGTACAAATTTAATGTTAATGCAATATGACGCATCCTATATGATGGACAAAAGGTGCAAAAGTACAGTTGAGTTGATTTTAGTTTAGCGACCCTTTCAGCAGCGAGGCTAATGAGACGTGGACCTACTGATTAACGTGGAATCCGAACCACATGAGCTCCCGCCGGGAATCGAACCCGGGTCTCCCACGCCAAAGGCGCGTACGCTAACCGCTTAGCCACGGAGGGGCTCTTGCAAAAGTACAGTATGGACTACGTGAATCGAAACGAGCCTGGGCCCAGTCTCAATCTCGTTTCGATTTGGAAAAGCAGGATTAGAGGCGAGACCGAGACAAGATGGAAACTAGTCTCGGTGTTAGCACCATCCCTATTACGGAGAGTGGTCACTTGTCATACATATTGCTCACAAGGGTACACGGCATAATGTGAAACCGGAAAGACAGCTATGGGAGGATAACGATGTTATAAATGTGCACTTTTCATTGTCATTGTTCGGATCTTCGGATGGTATCTGGAAATAATCGCAACATTCCCTACAGGCGCCAATCAAGCGAGATCAAAATTAGTCGATGCACCTCTTCAACGATATATAACAAATGCTGATCCCACGTATCTCTTCGAGGGCGGCGGAGGAAGTTGGTAGTAAAATAGTTATTTTCTATGATTGCAGTCTGTTCGTATCATAAAACTTTCATGTGCGCTACAAAACCTGCCCTGCAGTTGTTGCCTAAATTTTGGCGTGATGTATAACAAAACACGTTCCCTGTTTATTGTAAAACATCACCTGCCCCTACTTTTCCCCATTATGTACAATAGGTATTTTTCTACTAAATGTGTAAGAATTTCGTCCACTACATTGGTTCCGTTATATTTTGCACTCTTAACATTAAATTCGTATTCAGCGACCACGAAAACCTCTACCTACCCGCTTTCAGTTCTATAGTAGTGTTTTGCATGTTGTCCGCCATATTTTATCCGCCATTTTGAATTTTACATTTTGGTATCCGATTCATACATAGTGACGTCGAGTGTCTCTATATATCCAACTTCAGATCAACAGCTTGTTTTTTTTGTAATTTGTGTCCGCCATGTTGGATCTGCCATTTTGCTTTGTAAACATTTGATGTCAGATTCATATTCAGCTACCTTTCAAACCTATGCATACACCACGTCTCAAAATAACTATATCTTTCTATTGTGTCCACGTTTTGTTGTGGTTCGAAGCGTGCCTTGTTCTGATTTTCAAATGGTCGCCACGTCCCCTACAGGCCTCATTCAAGCGAGAGATATTTCATATGTGAGGTATACTCGGTGTGACCTTTCTAACGATATATAACGCATGCAGATTCCCGCGTACCACTTCATGTACTTCCTTAGTCAGTCCGTTGAATCATTGTAAGCATTTTATAAATTGCCGTATGTCAAAGTTGAATAATAATTTAGCAGATCGCAAACAGCTTTGCTACGCTTATTTCTACAAGTATGTTCAGTACAATTATAACCGTCAGTCTCACTATTATTACACCTTATCTTTTGATTATATGAGGAATTCGTAATCGCTATCATGGCATTAACTAACAATTCGAACTGATCTGTGGAAATACAAGGGAGTAAAATCATGAACATCATTCCAGTTTTTACTTGTGTGGGGTGGAGTGAGGGAGAGATCAGTTATGATTTCACGAAGTGGCCCAGATAAAAATTTCGGAGCATCTAATACGATATGAATTATTTGTTTTACAATGAAAATTTCAAGTGTGAAATCGCAGTATCGTTGCGTTTATCTATGAGAAAAAAATAATTTCAGTTAGAAGAGCTAATTTTTATTTTATTGATTTACCTGTTTGTTACAAAGAGCGTTCGATATACACTGTTGAAGACAGAATACTTTTATATAGTACATTGTTATGTATATAATGTGAAACTAATTAAGATATAATGAACGGTGATCTAGAAACCCAGAAATAATGCAAGAATTGGTACATTGACCACGCATCAACTAGTTGATTGCTTTTTGTCTGATTGAGTGGCAATTTCAGTTTTCCCCCAGAGCTTTCAATATACGGAGAGTGAAATATAGTGTTCTGAATGTACTGATAATAAAATGAATGGAAATATGCTTCCGAAAGAAATTTTGTAACTTTTCATGTGCTGCACGTCAGAAAATTTTAAGTAATACTTGACGTGGGAGTTCGTTCACTTGATTTAAAAGATATGTTATTGTTTCTTATAACATACAAATTTGTTATTTTAACCCTATACTCATTGCTAATTTAACATATATAAAATACACATTTGCCAATATCAAAGAAAAATCCGCAGACAACGGTAGATTCGTGAACAAGTTCAAATTGTCTTACTCACCAGTTCGTTGCTGAAGTTAAACTAAATGAAAGAAAAACTTGAAGTTCGCTATTGAAGTAGTTCAGTGGCTCTCCAGTTCTTGAAATAGTTAGAAGTGCATCAAGCTTTCTGTTCATGGAGAAATCCTCCCTTCAACCAAGTTGTAAAATCTACTTGTAAAATCTCTATTTCCTCAACTTGAATATTCTGATGTAACTCTATCAGTCTTAAATGAAGAAATAGCGTATCGTTTGCAATGTGTCCAAAATGCCTGTAGGCCTATACGGTTTACTTATAATCTCAAACGATCAATTCATTTAACTCCAAACTACAGAAAACTGAGCGTTATGAAACTTGCCGATAGACGTTATTTGCATCGACTCACACTTCTCTTTCAGGTTTTGCGATTTGAACAACCTTCCAACTTATTTCAACGTTTCCAACCACTAAATGCTTACCAAGATCACAATTCAAGATCAGGTGTACGTAAACATTTTCTCTTCCCCTACATTCGTCACAATTCTACTCCAATGCGTTCTTTGCATCCACTATCCGTGCATGGAATAACATTTCATCCAACAAAAGACAATCTCAAACAATCAGTCTATTTAAGAAGTCGGTTGAACAGACCTTCCATAAGTCTATCAAGGCTTACTAACATTTTTAAAAATGCTGATTTTTATTCTTCCTACCTTTTATTTATTCTTTCTGTTCACTAAATGTATATGACTATACTATGTGGTTATTTGTAGTAATCTATGTGTGCAGGTGATGTGATGGGGGTATGATTGGGAAGGTTTTATATACTTTATACATATTTTATTATTGTTGTTGTATTATTAATCATGATCATTGCATGGTCAAGTGGGAGACAAGGCATGATTAGCCTTAACCCATTTCTGCCCAAATTATTTTTTCGAAATATTTGTTTCTTTTTTTTCATATCTCTTAGAAAATACACACCACGTGACACAGAGCGGGATGTCGCTGACCTAATCGTAGGCAGTGATACCAACCGACATTAGAAAAAGTTGTACCGGTTACCCCGATTTTTATTTCAGCCCCAGAGGTTCCGAAACCTCACAAATGTCGACGTCAGAGGTTGTCGACAAATGTCGACAATGGGCACAAATGGGTTAAGTTCGCCATGTAAAAGAAGACTAAATAATTAAAAGTCAAAATGCTGGTGAATGTCATTCCCAAACTGAACGAAGTAAATGAACTACATGAACTGGTCTTTGCAATGAACTCGTTCAGAGTGAACGACTCGCTGAAATGAACTGAAATGCCCATCACTAAATTGGTTTTGTATATTTTCGCTAGAACGTTTTATTGGGGTTCAACGTCTTTTTCAGCACCCAGACTATATGAGACGTGGACATAGAGTTGTACGTGGGATCCATACCACATGAGCTCCCATTGGGAATTGAACCCAAGACTTCCGTGTGAAAGACACATACGCTAATCATACATCCACAAAGTTTCTCCTATAGTGTTAATGCAATTAAATTATTGTAATTTCACTTTTAAGATGCAAGTCATACAAAAGACAAAATTAAGCTACCTCGTTCCTATCCGGTTAGCGTACGCATCTTCGGTGCGGGACACTCGGGTTCGATCCCTTATGGTTAACACGTTAAACTATAAATTCACGCCTCATGTAGTCTCGGTGCTACAAGGGGATGTTAAACTCCAATCCAATCAACAAAAGGAACAATTAAAGTTGCATGCCGAAGAGATCTCTTTATTTAGCACACACTACGAAATGAAGTTATAATTTTTGAGGTATCATTCAGAAAATATTGCATCATGTGAATGACATGATTCTCAGTTGTAAAAAAAAAAAAAAAAAAAAAAAAAAAAAAAAAGCATCTCCAATGTTTACAACGCTACATTCTCAAGATTACAAGTCCCCCTTGGATATAATGTATGATTTAATTGCTTAGTGGGATTAGAATTTCGGTACCCTTTTCGTTACTGAGGATATATAGGATTCGTACCTACAGTTCAAGATGAAATACGAATTACCTAATCAAATTTCTCTCACACGAAGGAATCGTGCTCGCAACTACATACATTGAAGGGACGCAACGAAACTAAGAAAACTGCCAAAGTCTAGAGATGGTATTATTTAAAGTATAATAGTACAAATTTTACTTGTACAGCCTCCCAATAACAGTATTCGAATTATTACATCATACTTATGAAGTAAGAAGAAAAATCGTACAGGGCCGGATATTTAGGGGGGCTGCAAAGGTGCACGTTAACCCCTCCCCCCCTTTGTTGTGAATATATACTACCTAAAGTGGGAAGCTAAGAGTGTTTTGCAAAATCAACAGTTTAAGAAAATTTTCTGAAGGTTGAAGGAAAAGAATTCATCGAGAGCGCTTATCATTTCCAAAGGAATTCTTCATTCACATCATAAATGCCTAAAGGTATTTAAAAACACTCAAATTTAATTCAAATGTATTGGTAGTAATTGGTGCATCCCCCTCAGAGAATCCTGGATCCGACCCGGATTGTCTTTCACCTTGCATCTTCCCTTTCCAGTATACCGTACATTGTATGTCAAGGGCTCAAAAGCAGAAAGAAAATTAATCATTCAATTTTATAACAGATCTGAATCCAATGTGTTTGCATTTAATTTTGAAGTTATATGGTACTGAATACTGCAAAAAATTCAACTTCACGAAATAGTTATTACTGTTGTTACCTGCTGTGCAAAAAATAGTATTGCAAAAATACAATGGATTAGCCTCTGATATGAGTTCTTTGATGTATTCTACACAATATACCTATCCTCTATGTTCTAAAATCCTTGATAATGAACTATAGTCCTGAAACATGAATAACTTTTCCTCCCAGGAGGTTTTCAACAGTAAAAAACATTAATTCTTTGGTTCAAAAGAATAATCTATAGTCACTGCACATTGTTCCACTGCGAACATATTTCACAGTAGTTCAAAGCCTAATCTCTTTTATTTAATTAACGTAATCACATAAAGGTAGTAATATGAACACAAATAGGGAGAAGTAGAGAAAAATGACAATTCCACTTTACTAAAAGTGAGTAAGTTACATTTTGACTTTTGGCATTTCTCGCAGTTAAAAAGGTTTAAAAAAAAGTATAATCGTTTCTATCTTGGCTTTTGATGCAGTCTCTGTAGCAATATATTATTATGAACTATTAAAGTTGCAAATAATTCCACTCTAGGGGAATATATATAGTATATTTAGAAACGCGTTGTACAACACCACGTGCCTAACATTAATGAACAAATGAAGAAAATTCCTTACAAGCTAACGGCTCTCAACTACTGTAGTTCACTGGTTAATATAAATTACATGTATATGCAGCGTTACCAATTTAGTTTTTTTTTCTTAAAACTAAATTAAGTCTTTTTTGGAAGATTGACAGGTTGGCAAATTAGTGTTTTAGTTGCAAGTGGGAAATCTACGCTAAGAAAAATCCGTTGTCCGGGCAGCGGTATGTTCAGCGCCGTAACTTTTTTCTGCGGGGGGCAAGTATTGATACACTTATTTGGGCTCCCTAGAAAAAGTTGTTTTTCTAATTTTTGGGCCCCCTCATTCCATCTTTCTCTTACTTTTTATGGGCTCCCGGAGTCTGTGGGCCTCCCGCAAGGCAAAGTCTGCGGGGCCGTTAGTTACGTCTTTGGACGCGTACCATACATGACAAACTAATAAAGGGGACAATATTGACAAATCTCAAAGCCATACGAATGAATATTATTTGTAGGGCTCCTAATAGTCGACCTTGTTTTACTGAAATGGACCACGACTCATTTTTGTTTTATTTACCCTTTTGTGTGCTGTTTTGTTTATGTAATGCAGTGAACCTGTTTGATGCTCCATTTATAATTTCATGCTCATTCATATCTTATCGTTATAAGATATGCTCCTCCTACCCCCCTCACCAAGTTACGGCCCTGGGTATATTGTACATATATACGGAATCCTCTTGCTTATTACAGAAATCACCATACAAATGCATTATGCTATATACGCACTGACCTTATGTTACGTCATGCCGTTGCAGGATGCCTGACATCTAACAATTTTCCATATATCACATGTAAATGCTTATGTTACATTCCTCACCTATATGTTATATACGTCCATTTGTATGTGCAATCTAACCGTCTATATTGTTTCATACGGAAAGTAAGTATGATGGAACACTTATGCGGAAATTATTACAAAACATGCGTTTTCAGTAATACGTCTGCTGTACGTTAAGTCTAAAAACTACAGGAATTACACATGTAACCTAGCTTTTCAAATATGCCACCTACATTGTTTTTTTCTCAGTGTAATTATTTTCAAATATTATCTATTTGAAACCCAGACCTCTTTTAAAAATTGAATATCAAGTTACATATCAGTATATGTTTTCCTTCTAAAAATATTTTTTTTCGTTTATTCTAGTACTTATTTCAGGTAGTACATTCATAATCTTGGAAAGTGCATATTTCATCAATTTTCAATAGATGTGGAGCGTATTCCCCACAGGGTGTAATTCTCAGATATGCTCTCAATAGAGTTTTCAGATATACCCTGATTTCAAGGAGAGTCCAAAGTAGGCAAGAGATAAGCCTTAACAACAATGGACATCCAATGCTTCGGAGGGAATGCTTAAGTGTTAGGAACCGGCAGTTCAATGTTTTTTGTGTTCGAAATAACGTGTGATGATATGTATATATCGTCAAGGTATATTTCTACCTATTCTTCACTTATAAGCGTGAAAGAAAACATTGCAGCATGCGTTTTCCCGAGTACGAGAGACCGTGCTGCTGACTTTTAACACTTCCGACATCGTGCCAAAAGATTCCGTGTTCACTGCTATCAAGGCTTATCTTTTGATTACTTTGAACCAATCATAAAGTCAAAGCATATCTCAAAATTCAGTTGATGGCATGTTTAGAAATTACACACTGCATTGTATACTCTGTACACCTATTAAACATTAATGAAATATGCATTTTTGGATGTGTATGCGTGACTTACTTTACGCTGATAAGGACAACCATCCACAGTCTTTCGAATTCGAAATAGAGCCTCCTAAGATTGGCTTTTTCGCATGTTTGGACAGCCCTAGCTCCGAAACTATGCACTTTTCGACATACGTTCATATGAACTTTTTCTCTTATTTTTATTTGAGGAATCACCTCTTAAAATTTATCGGTATAGTTCATTTACACACTGTATATGTTTCATAAACTATGAAATGTATTTAATATCACGGACCCCCTAAATTTTTCATGTTCTCCTAGGTGGTTGCTAACCAACAATAAGGAACGACTGTCTTGAACAATCATTAAGCATTATTAAAGTAAAGTAAAATATATTTTTGATTTGACGACCTATTGTAAATCTGCACGATTATCATCATTGTTTACTATACTGAATTATAAAGTAAAATCTGGTTCTTTGGAAGCTGTTCTTAGTTTTTTTTTATACTCAGAATGTGGTTCAAAATAAATTTTCTGTTGCGAACACTGCATACCTATACTTGCATGGTTCTTGTTTGGACATGTCTTGCAAGATCCTACTTGAAATTGGAGACGTTGAAGAGATATGTTAGACAAACAAACAACGTAAAAATAGAAAAATGAGAAGAGAAGTATTGTGAATTATAATACAAAATTCTTAACCCGTAAAAAGGTTTTTAAGTAGATCTTATCGCTGGTAGTGGCGGATTTAATCCAGGACTGGAGAACCTAGCAGTCCCCCAGTATTTTCTTTGACAAAAATAATAAGTGTTTATAGTAAGTGTTGCCTTTTATTCTTTATTTTACACTTCAAGTATAATATTAATAGCGATGAGTTGTGTGTTTATATTCAACATTTATTTTCTCCGACAATTTCAAACCTCAATGTTAATTACAAAGTTTTGCCAAATAAAGCACAATGCCTTTTGACTAATTTGTTTAGCTATCATAGTCATGAATGATTACAATTTATTAATTGCTTAATTTCTAACTATAACCGGTGATATATTTTTTTTTTATTTCTAGTTCCTGTTAACAAAGTGCGTTCACGAATTTCAAATTAAAATGATTTGCGTAGACTCATAATATAACTATCAGAGTCTGGGTTCTCGTTGTCCCCTGTTTTTACCTTCTAGATCCGCCACTGCTCGCTGATAAAGTAGTTACAGCATGTACCTTTTATCCACAAGGTTCCGAGTTCGATTTTATGTGGGTATATATAACATATTACTGTGATTAGAATTCCATAATAAACCATATCCAGTGTCATATAGCCCCAGTGCTGAATGGGAATGCTAAATATCAACAAACAAGTTTTGAATAATGCAAATTTAAAATAATTTAATAAGTAGAAACTATAAAACCGAAAACATGTGCAATTTTAGATATCAATATAAAAAAAAAAAAATCTGCTTAACGTTTCCTCCACTAGTTGTGTCTGTGTTCCCAGAGTTGATAGAACACAAATTCCCATATTGATCGAAATCGCTGCTTAAATTATAATTGTATCCTAACATCCAGCATTAAATCTCTGTTTAGGCTAAAACCGACCCGGCTGAAACCAGAGTTGGAAATATCTAGTATGGAAAACTACTATCTATGCACGTTGTTAATCTATTTATTTTAACTCTAGATGCAGTTTGTAAAAACTCTAGATTATTACAAACTCTAGATGCAGTTTGTAAAAACAGAAAATATAATTTTATCTACTATGTGATTCTTTCACATGCCGGTACTTTCCACTCATGCATTCAGTAGGTAAACAAGTTTATGCTAATGCATTGCTGTTTACGCATACCCTCTGCACACAAAACAGTACTTACTAGGGAGATCACCCAAGTGTCCGGCTCCGATTTCAATTATTTTTTCTTTTAGAGGGCATGTACGCAAGAAATTTTTTACCATGGTGCATGTTTATTTTTTTAATAATTAATAAGAATTGTGATGTGGTTATTAGATATTACTGCAGAAGTCTCTTACTACCCTTTCTAAACGGAGTGTTAATGATAGAACAACCATGTAGATACATATAAGACCTAGGGAAGAGTCGTATGATAGGTATTTCTTGATGGTAGCCATATTGAAATCCGCCAATTTGAGTTAAAGTCAATTTTTTAAAAATGGGAATAGGGTAATATGATACATAATTTCGGGCTAAAATTAAATCAGAAAGACAATGGTGAAGTTAGTTTTAAGATACGTCCATTTGGGGAAAAGTTACAGGCACATTAATTGTTTATACTTACTATGTGCGTAAGTCCCTTACCTCCGCTTCTAACCCGAGTATTAATGATAATAAGTGGATAAAAGCTTCTATAATACATATTATGCTTAGAGGGAAGTGATACGGTAAGGGTATCCTTTACGGCAGCCATCTTGAAATTCGCCATTATGAATTAAAGTCAAGTTTGAAAAATGAAAACCATAGTATGTGACACCATACTTTAATAGCAAATTTTCCAGAAAAGCCAATGGTATGCTTATTTTTGTTCTATAGTTAACCAGTATGAATCTAGGACTAATGTGCGCCAAACGTCCATTATTTGATTTTCAAATTGGCAACACTCCTAATTTTCACCGCATGTTTAAAGATTCCAACTGGCACTTTGCAATTATTGCCATGGCTCATGTTTTCTAAATTTATTACATTTTTTAAGAGTTGGAATTTGTCAGTTCATGAATAGTGTTGGGATAAGCATCCAGCAATCTTTCTGAATTTTGAAGACTTGCAATGTAATTATTTATTTCAAACCAGAATACATGAGAAGGCTATTGACCTATGTGACGTAAAGAAATACAAATGGAATTGTTGATATGAACGCAAAATTATCAGGAAATGTAGCCTACACGTTGCGGAAACGACATACAATAAAATATTTCTAATAATACAACTTTAAAGGAACAGCAGCAATGACAGAAAATATCAGCGTCATATTATGACTGTACCAAACACACTGTTTGTACCATGAACATAGTATGAAAACAGATAACTTGTTTATAAAGAGGTGTAACTTGATCGAATTCCCGATCAAAACTGATTATCTTACAGATATAGACCTTCGGCAACAATCGCTAGAAAACGAATGACATTGATTTACACAACAATCATGTTTCGTTTCCCTTTTTGAAATGAATTTCCATTTGATTTTTCGTCTCGTCGGTATTACCTGAATACAAAGTTGGAGTGGTTTCGTTTTGCGATGATATATCAGTAAAGGAGTTTTTAAAAGGCAGCTATAGGAATTAAATATACATTGAAGTCTTCAAATCCAGAAAGATTGCTGGAAGCTTATCCCAACACTATTCATGAACTGAGAAATAGCAACTCTTAAAAATGTAATAAATTTTAGAAAACATGAGCCATGGCAACAATTGCAAAGTGCCAGTTGGAATCTTTAAACATGCGGTGAAAATTAGGAGTGTTGCCAATTTGAAAATCAAATAATGGACGTTTGGCGCACATTAGTCCTAGATTCATACTGGTTAACTATAGAACAAAAATAAGCATACCATTGGCTTTTAGGGAGAATTTTTCTATTAAAATGAGATGTCACATGACATGGTTTTCATTTTCAAAACTTCGCTTTAATTCAAAATGGCGAATTTCAAGATGGCTGCCGTCAAGGTTACCCTTACCGTATCACTTTCCTCTAGGCATAATATGTATTACCGAAGCTTTTATCCACTTATTATCATTAATACGCGGGTTAGAAGCGGATGTAAGGGACTTACACACATAGTAAGTATAAACAATTAATGTACCTGTAACTGTTTCCCAAATGTGTGCATCTTAAAACTAACTTCACCATTGTTTTCCTGATTAAATTCTAGCAAGAAATTATGTATCATATTACCCTATTCCCATTTAAAAAATGACCTTAATTCAAAATGGCGGATTTCAATATGGCTACCGTCAAGATCATACCTACCATACGACTTCCCCCTAGATCTTACATGTATCTACATGGTTGTTCTTTCATTAACACTCATGTTCACAAAGGGTAGTAAGAGACTTCTGCAGTAATCTTTAATAACCACATTACAACTCTTAAAAATTATATAAAAGAAATAGAAAACATGCACCATGGCAAAAATTTCTGTCATCATAAATAATGCATATATGCCCTCTATCAGAAAAAAATAATTGAAATCGGAGACGGACAGTTGGGTGATGTCTCGTGTTAAGAAAGAAGTAAAGTAACCATAATTGTTATTTTAGAATAGTCTTGTTCCTCGAACTAAAACAAAAATATTCCTTTGCTGTTATTTTATTAACAATAAGTGATTTTTTTGCTGTAAAATGAGAAAAAACGTAGAATAGTTACGTAAATATAGAAGAAACATAGGAGATCGTAATAATTCAAGTCTTTCCAAATCATCACAAAATAAGTTATCAGAATCTCAGTGCACCCAAACAAGGATGTTATATGTTTCAGAATAAGATGTAGGAATGAAGATAGAAAGAATTCTAATAATAAAGGCAAACCTCTTGTTGTTAACTATTAAGACATAGATATGCTATCGGCGCTATTAATTGCCTAGCGGATGTTGGTAGATATTCCTATTTGCACTATAGAGTGTTAAATCTGTACATAGGCAACTTATCGATTTATAGCTAATATGTAATAAATTTGACATATATTATGTAAGTATTCAATCTTCTGCAAGAAGCATATATATATATATATTGATATAGACAAGACAGTAAGATATTAAATAGGAAGCTGTTAGTTTGTTGTGTATAGGAATGTTTGAGCAAACATGTGATCGGGGTCGTTTTGTTTCAGAGCCAAAAGCTGCCGAAAGCGTGAAAAATCAACTTTATAATCATGTATTTAAAGAACTGGGTGAGGTACAACTGAAGTGGCATGAAATATCTGCTGTGTTTAAGTGTTCTTCTTCAGGAATGTGCAATTAAGGTGCAAAGGATTTTTTTAAAAATTGATCTATTAGTAAATCAGATGTAATGTTGGCAGTATATGGGTATACATAATTGCAGTCAATCACCGTCACTAATAACCAATCAAGATAGTTTGTTTGCTCTTCGTTAACTTTATTTTTATTTCCATCAGTTTACTCATGTTTCTTATAAATGTACATGTTACATTTCACTTTATACAATGACCTTACAACCAGTCTAAATCCACTAATAAATAGAAAAAAAGTAATTCAGATTTTTAACTCAAAACCTTCCGACATTATCCTATTTCATTGCGGCTAACATTGTGTCTTTTATAAACTTTTAAAAGTGATTAACACTAAATCGCTTTCTCGTTCTAATACTAGTTTCAAAAGAATTTCTCATAAACAGTGGGAGATCCTAGATAATTCTGATAGGATTGATGACATACTGAATGACACCCGAGCAAGTAACAGAACTTCGTTGGCACACGCCGTCGCTATCTCGAATATGCTCAAGGTATTAAACGATTTTGACATGTTATTCATGGTTTCATGATTGCAGAAGTGAATGCGTCAAGGACAAAAATGAATTGAGAGGAATTTGTAGTTTAAGGTTCAAAATGTATGTCTTCTGGACTAGACGAGACAATGCTTAATAAGGGTTAATTACTATTAAATCATTCTTGGAACAAGAATTTGGGAGGATTTCCCGAATTGTTTAATACTGATTGGTAATGGATGTTTATGTAATTGATGATGTCATGAAAACTTATATGTTAGTTTTGCAGGACTTTTGATAGCATATGATTCGCTTTCTTCTGTGATTGACCACTTACTATGAAAGAATCATGAACATCGAAATTTCTAGAACGAAAGAAACTAAACTTTTTTTTTTTTTTGTTTTTGTTTGTTTGTTTCAGTGTTAACGTTTCTTGTCCTTAAATACATAAAATTTCTTCTCGGACTTTCTTGCGTCAGCATTTCTTGCGTCTTTATTGAAATGAAGTTGTAAAATGTAACGTACCTTTGCGGAAACTTCACGTATCTTCAAGGTGCAATATTCTTAAGTCTGATTATAACATTTTCAACATTTTTTTCGATCTATAAAGGTAACCAATAAAGTTCTGACGCTTTTTTTCTTAAAGGTCTGTGTTCAATTGGCCCTCACACTGTGAGATGAATGCGAATTGAGATAAGGCGACGCCAGTTGTTGGTTTGAGTATATCCAATATACTACCTGATTGTGGCAGTTCAGTTAAACCATGAACTTGTGTAAGGACAAAGTGAACATGGGACCTCCACAGAGCGCCATAAGGGCTTGTATGCTGTACGAGTTCAAACTGAGGTCAACCACCTCTGCAGCATGGCGGAAGATATGCCAAGCCTTTGGTGAGGGTGTCGTGACTACGCGGATAGTGCAGCTGTGGTCTAACAAGTTTAAGGACAATGACGAAACCCTCGAAGACTCACCACGTGCCGGAAGACCACATGTCCAAAATGAAGATCTTGACGTAGAAATTGAGGCTTCTGGCTTCTAGCACTACAATTTAGTGTGAGTTGAGAAACCATTCGACAGCACCTCAACCAACTTGGGAAGCACTACAAGTTGGGTCGATGTGTTCTACATGATTTGACTCCGGGCCAGAAGAAAACGCGAGCAGACACCTGTGTTTCTTTACTGTCTCGTCTAAGAAAGGAGTCATTTCTGGACAGGGTGTTAACATGTGATGAGAAGTGGGTCTATATGAAGCTCCACGGCACCGTCATCATTAGTTAGTATTCCATGAACTGGTATCAAATCAGCCGAAACAAGCACTGCACCAGAAGAAGGTATTCCTGTTTGTTTCGTGGATTACTAGCGGCATCATGCATCGGGAACTGCTACCACCTGGTTGGAGCACCAATGCTACTGTGTACTGTCAGCAGGTGAGCTGTGTTTAAGCAAAACTCAAAACTCTGGAGCTAGCACTTCGGAATTGCAAAGGAGCCCTCTTGTTACAAGAAAACGCTAAGCCCCACGTGGCTAGGATGACCTGGGACACCATTCTACGCCTTGGATTGGAAACACATCCGCCATACTCCCTGGGTATTTCACCGTCCAATCATCACCTGTTCCATTCCTTGGACAATCACCTAGAAGGACGTCAGTTCAAATCCCTAGTAGAAGTGCAAAACGCACTTCATACCTCCTTCACTTCACGGCCTAGCAAGTTCTACCGCAATGGAATTCATGGCCTACCATAGCGTTGGCAAAAGGTCATCATTGCTGATGGAGACTATTTTTAATCTTCCACGTACGTCTTATGTGACATACCGATGTTCGAAAGTGGTGGGTGAAAAAGCGACAGAACTTTCTTGGTTACTTTTATACTATCTTCAACTGTCAGCTAGCAAAGAACGCTAACCCTAGAAAGACCATGCCCTCATCTGCAACATGAATTAGTTTAGTTACAAAAAAACAATGCAGTATTTTCCAGTTGGAAAAAGCGAATATGAACCTTTTATCAAAAGAAACAATAACAAAAAACAGGGATTTCTGTTAGAGATGCAAAAAAGCCGGCTTTTTTAAATCGATGGGTTTTTGCACATAAAAAGCCGGCTTTTTTGGGAAAGAAACGAGAATTTTGGAAATTTTGGCTTTTTTCATTTTCATGATTTTTCTATTTAAATAACCTTCTTATAGTATACTCTAAAGTAAAATAAGATTTTATGACCTAAATGCCATATTTCGCTCTGGAATTCACCATCATGGAGATTGAACACATGTTTTATGAATTAAAGTAAACATAAAGTAGACCTGCGTAGTATTTTAGGGCAACTGTAGAAGATATTTAACTATTTTAACTTCTGAATTATCGACATTTTTTTTTTCTTTTTAATCATCCGTGTTTTATTTCCTAGAGATTAGTAGGCCTACTCTAGCTTCTAGCACATAAGTTAAACTTTTCAGAGCGTACGTTTGTCAGTATATCTGTCAAAGCGTACTTCCACATTCTTGTTATATTGTAGCTGTGCAATGATTTAGCAATAATCTTCCGGATACAAGCTTGAATACCATTTTATACAGATAATTAGTAGCGGATTCAGACAATATTTTGGGAGATGTTTCTCTGTTTAATGTTTGTTGTTTCTAAAATTTCCTAATTTTTATTTGGGAGTTTATGAGTAAAACAAGCATAACTAATATTTCGTTTTGTTTGTATATTCAGCAATAACCTTGCGGATACAACCTTGAAGATCATTTTATACTGATAATCAGTGGCGAATTTAGAAAAGTATTTTAGGAGGGGTTTTTCTTATTAATGTTTAGTTTCTCTAAAAGTATCTAATTTTTATTTGAGAAGAGCTTGAAGTTTGTGAGTAAAGGCATAACAAATATTTCGTTTGTTTTAGAAATTCTGTAATTTCGGGGTACGAGCTTCACTCGTAATACATCCCCACCCTAACCCCCTTTGCAAATCCGTCACTACTGGTAATTAGTAATAACAACGATTTAAAAACGATAAGAAAGAAAGCCGGCTAGAACTCACAGTACACGCTTTATCTCTACATTCAAAGATACAATTAAAAAAAACTTTTGTCAAAATGGTCGAATACGGGGTTGAATCCCTGACTTCCCGATAGAAGCGCAGTTGTGCTTAACTTAAATATATTCTCTCTCTCTATGGCCTATGGAATCCGAAGGTTCAATGCCGCATTCACAAAAGCTCTCCACTGGCTTCAATCCTTAGCCAACTGGATCCAGTTTTTACTTTGTATTCCTATGTCTGCGAGATCCATTTTAATATTGTCCTTCCATCTGCGCCTAAGTCTTCCTAATGGACGTTTTCCGATTGGATTCCAGTTAAAACTTTGAAAGCATTCCTACCTCTTCCATTCTGGCTGCATGACCTGCTCACCTGAGCCTCCTCGACTTGATGACCGTAACGATGTTTGGTAAACCGTATAAATTATGCAGTTCTTCGTTATGAAGTTTCCCTCATTCCCATTCCTCTTGGGTCCGAATATTTGTCTCAGGATTTTATTTTCAAATACTTTCAGATTTGAGCTTCCCTCAAGTATTAGCTTTTTCGGTATTCCTAATTCTGTAAGAATGTTGTACAATGTTTTCCTCGTATCCGAGTCGTAAGCCTTTTTAAAACCAATAAACAGCTGATGTACTGGGTAATATATTCCCATTTCTTTTCGAGTATTTATCGAGTAGTAAATATCTGGTCGATAGTTGATCGATTTCCCTAAATTCACACTGATAATCTCCAATAATTTCATCTGCGTGGAATCAATCTTGTTAATAGAATGTTAAGAGAAATGCCTCGATAATTATTACATTCAGTTTTGTCGCCTTTCTTGTGAATTGGAACAGTGATTGATTCTTTCCACTCTTCTTAAATGTATTCCATAGTCTCTCTCTCTCTCTCTCTCTCTCTCTCTCTCTCTCTCTCTCTTTATTTTTTTAAAATGAAGTTTCGTAATGATATGTTGAATTCCTGTCGTTAATAATTCAGAAACCTTCAGGACTGGGTAAACCGTGATGGTCGTTATAAGTCTAGGGAACCACACGATCAGATGAACAGTCTATTACGCATATGATCTATTAATAGAAAATTTGATACTTTCCCGATGCTGAACAAGCTTAAGAAACAGTCAGTGATTTCGTATGTTACCGATTTTGCAGATTCCAAGTACATGATAGGTGGTAACATTATTACGTATGTGATCAATGAATGAAAAATTTGTTCAAAATATACATACAATGTATATGAAAGTTAAAACTTAAAAATTTCAAGAATGTACAGAACTACCCGAAACCAAGCTCTTGATGTGCAGCTTTTAAGATTATCATATAAATGTATTTCTGTCGTGTTTTATTTTTTGTTTCAAAAAGAGGGTGTGTGATATTTTGAAGTAAAAATTCTACATACAATTTTGCTAGTTATTTGTGTATTTTTTTTAAAAAAAAAAGTACTTATTTTTGTGTATAAGAAGTTAAATATATATATATATATATATATATATATATATATATATATATATATATATATTGGTTAATCCCTTGGAATTCATAATGTAAATATGTTAAGAATTTAAAAAAAAAATCTTTTCGAAATTCATGGTTTATTTTAGAGGTTCTATATTATTATCAGCATCAACCACTAATCAAATGAATTCTTCTGCTGTAGAGAAGCGAAACAAAGTATGCTTTATCAATTTAAAGCAAAATTTTGAAAAAGGCCCAAAATTTCCCAAGCAAAAAAGCGAAGCAGAAAAAAACGAGTTTTTTCAAAAAAAAGCTGTTTTTTTTCCGAGCCCTTTCATCTGTATTCTGAATACATATTAATCCGTATAAGCTACATAAGAAAAAACTGTCGGACAAAATTAACCCCCACTTCTTGCTCTTTCTAGGGTTAACCCTGACCCTCGGCGACTCGTATACCCTAAGATTTGCAAGAAGTTGAACACATTTTAGACTACCTGACAGTGTTACTGTTTAATGCTGTAGACACTTGACTTCGAAAATTGAAAGCTCGCAAATGGATGAATGCATTTACACATAAAATATATAATCTACGTAAATGGACTATCGTCTACTGGAACGTGTTCATTGTTTAACATATACAAATTTATATTGAATGTTGTTATAAAAAGAGCTTGAGAAACATTTTAGGTCGTTCTGACATCAGTGACTGTATCAGTAAATTTCCTGAAAAAAAAAAGAAAGAAAGAAAAAGAAAAAAGAGAAACATTTAGCCCACCAAACTCTAAAGCGAATCATTGGTAGAATAACAAGAAAGAACCAGCTGTATAAACTTGCTTAAGCTACATCTTAAAAGTTCAAACGAGCAATGGATGAATCTTAGGAGCTTTCTAATACATTTAATGACTCTTCAACGTTAGTTTGTAACCTAATTAAAAGCGTTGAACTTCGCAAATATTCTATCAAAGATGTTTTACGAGAGAAATTGAACGTCAATGCGTAATATGTATTTGCTATATAATGAATTTCTTGCATATTATGAAGTTCGTCATGAAAAAGAGATTACAAGGTTCCTAAGGAGATTATTTTATTTTAAATTACTATATCATAAAGTGTTCCTCCTGAAGTTGACAAACTCCATTTATTTGCATGTTAACTACCCAAAGGAGAAACAAATCACATAATTTACCAGCTCTTCCTTGAACTTACTGTTTCTGTAAAATTTAAGAGGATACTTCAGCTTTTTTCACTTCGAGGACACTCCTAACGGCCGTGTGAGTTAAAGTTTGCAACAAGAAAGTTCACCGTAAGAAAACATAATGAATGTATACATTTAATAAACTACGATACCTTATTCTCAACGTCTTACAGAAACTTCCTAGTTACACTCACTAAATAAACAAATATTCACTGAAATACTGTATTTCAAAATGTGATAACCTCTAAACTATAATGCAACTGTGGAGTAATAGGGAAGTATTTCAAATTCGAGGTATTTTTCACCATTATTTCTAATATGTGTAAAAAAGAAAGAAAAAGTACTAGGTACTAATTTTATAATGCATCCAAAATGTTTAAAACAAATACAGTGAAACCTCCTTTAACAAACACCTCTCAATAAAGGGCACTTCCGAAATACGGATGGATTTTTCTTTTTTACGAAAAAAGTATATGTATTATTATGGAAGAGGATCATCCCCTTTACGGACACTTGCAGATACGGATATTTCTTTTAGTCTCAAAGCTTTAGTAACCTCTTTGTAGTAGACAGAAATTATTCTCAGCCTGTATGTATTTAGCACAAAAAATACTTTACGCAATTTGAAAATAAATATTTAATTAATTCCAACTAATCTACGAGTTACGGGTAAGATTCATTCAAAAACTAGTATCTGCAGAAGCGGTCCTGCATTGAATTCCTGTTGGGAAACTCGGTTGGGAAGATGCAAAAGCCTTTTTAATCCAGCTATTCTGACGCGTTTTTCCTCATTCGTGCCAGGCAAATGTCAGGATAGTACTTAACATACAACTCTCAGGCTGACACTTTTCTTCTTCACTTCATCTGATAGTGTCATTGCCAAGGGACGTTATGCATTATACGTTACGGATTTGAAGGACCAGAAATATGCTTTCTAACTCCTCGTGCTAGCAGAATTACATGACAGAGAACCACTGCAGATTTTTCGCCAAAGAAATCCATAAACTGTCATGATTTGGTTACTCTGTACACATTTTGAATGTTTAAAAATACTATGATAATTTGCACATTATTATTTGGTTACCTTCACTTTAGATGCAGTCAGAAATTTATGGGACATTTATACTTAGGTAGAAATGTAGCTTGAACTTGAAAAGAAAATTAGCAGATGCATTAAATTTTCAAGTGCATTCCGATATAAACGCATTCCAGAGCGAAACATTTTATGTCTTTACAGAGAAGGATTTCACCCATCTCATTCTAGTAATTTAAGCACTGAATACATATATACGGTATATCCAGTCAATATATATATATATATAGTTCGTTTGTTTTACATTTATACACAATTCATCTCCTTGCATACTGCTTTAGAATGTAACTTTTCTTGGTTCAAACGCAGTGTTACTATAATTTTTAACAGTAATGATATTGAAATATTTAGACAGTTTTATTTTAAAAAATCACTATAAAGAAATTAAAGAAAGCCAAATCTGCAGCTACAGATAAAATTCCGGCTAAGTTAATAATAGCTGCAGGAGAAAAATTATGGAACGTGCTACACATGTGGAACGTGCTAATATTCCTTATATGAAACAAGGAGGAACTCCCACAAGAGTGTAAAACTCAACTATTATTCCAATTTATATGAAAGGCGACAAGACCTATTGTAATAATTATCGAGACATCTCTCTTTTGTCAACATCATATAAAATCATCTCAAATAATACTAGCAAGATTGATGAACTCATACGCCGATAAAAATTTTAGAGATGATCAGTGCGGATTTAGATTAAATCGATTAACTATTGAACTTATATTTACAATTCGAAAAATGCTCAATAGAAAATGCAATACAATATTCGGGTACATCAACTATTCATTGAATTTAGAAAAGCCTGCAACTCGTTATGAGGAATACATTGTACGAAAAATTTACAGAATTTGGAATATGGAACAAGGTTCGGAATACCGAATACCTACAATCTCCTAGTTACATTAATTTGAGTGCGTTTAAATGAATCTCAAAATAAAGTCAGAGTACGAACATTCCTGTCCACGAGCTTTCACGTCGAGAATGCCTGCAACTAGGAAGATGCGTTGTTAGCATTATTATTCAACTTTTTGCTCAGTACGAAACCTCATCTCTGCTTTAGAACAGCTGAGATAAAGATGGATTTGTACAAACAATTCTGTTGGTATTTGAAATTTGATTTGCAAGTTGTTTTTAAAAAAAAAACAGGTCATCCTTTGTATACTGTTGTTTCAAGCATTGGGTTTGAGCCTTTGACTCACACACTCCATATGGGGCAATTCATATTTCTATAGAAATGAAAGAGTCCTAAATAACTGACCGATTAACGAATAAGTGAAGCTGCTTAACCTACGCATATGAAATTTAGGCAATATATGGGATTCGTGACGTAAGATATTACGGATTATTGAAAATTCGACGTGAAAGGAATCATTTGTTACAATTAGATATAAAAATATCCAAACATCTTAAGGTTAGAGATAAGATATTTGGTATTTAGAGTTTTAATTTTAAGTAAGTCACATGTAATCAATTGAAATAAATAAATACATATGTTTCAGCGTCATTATATATTTCACCTAAAATAGAAGAAAAGACAAAGGGAAAGGGGCGGGGTCACAGATATTAAGTTAAGACTTTCATATCTTAAGACGAATAACTAAGTTCAGAGATAAAATGTTGTGTTTAACATATCATTTAAAATAATTAAATATGTATTTCAGAATTTTAAGTTATTCATATAGAAATGAAGAAAACTGATGGGAAGAAAAAGGATTGAGATCCGAAAGCTTATAAAAGATGGTTATATTTCGGCATTCCTTACATTTGAAAAAATTACATTTGGTATGTACAAACATTTCATTCAAAGTAATTTAAATTATTACAGTACTTTCTGATATTGGACCTAGAAGGTAAGAAAGAAGGGTGGAATACATGATTAAACACGTGCTTTTAGCGTATATTAATATTTGATCTACAACCGAAGAAAAAAAAAATAGTTGTGAATTATCCACAAAAATGCACATATGAATTGTTCGATTCTCGTGGAGGACTTCGAATTCAGACAAAATTGTATGAAAGACACACTAGAAGGTAGAAAAATTATTGCCCACAATAATATTTGGGACAATTGAGGCACCTAGTATCAAAAGCCACCAAATCTACTTTTTACCGAAATTGAGTTTTATATATAGCTTGTTCTATGTTTGATCTAAAGGAATTCCATGGAAACAGAATTTTGTTTGAGTTTAATATTTCATACTAAAAAACTAGTTCAATTATGGGAGGACTTTGTCCGTGTGTATATGGAGCTTCACTGCACATTTTGCAAGATTACTCGAAACTAAGCGAAGTGGATGTGGCAGATTTTGATACTAGGCACCTCAATTGCTATTATTCAATATTTCTACTGAAATTCTGTTAAAATTTATTCCACACTTTTGATGATTTTTAAGACAGCACATGAGGTACATACTGATGATGCGTTTTTACTTTTTATTTTTTGAAAATTGTTACTACAATACAAATTTAAGAAGAAAATTATACATTAGCGACAAAAAGTTGCTAAACAATTTGTTATGGTAAAGTGAAATGAAATGAAATCATTTAGGTTAACGTCCCACGTATATGTTCATTAGGCTAAGGGAGACGCATGATTGGGGCAAGAGGATGATGAAGAAAGAATTGATGGAATGAGAATATTGTAAGGAATCGAAATAGCCCTAGAAAATCCACGAACACGATGTTGTCAAACACAATCTTACTTGGCCATTGATTGAACCAGGAATTCCACGCACAAGAGATAACAGTAGGGATGGCCAGTTCCGAAATCGGGAAAATCCGGATTTCGGAAAACTTTCAATTTCCAAAACATTCCGAAATTCAGAAAAATCCGGAATTCGCAAAAGATCAGGAATTTAAAAATTCCGATTTGGGTAAAAATTCCGGACTTTTCTGACATCGGATTTTTTTTCAAAATCGAGAGAGTGAAAAATTTTTCGAAATCCGGATTCCGGAAAATTTTGTCCATCCCTGGGTACCAGGGAGTCCACGCTCTACCACTGAGCTAATGTGCTTTAATGAAACAACTACTTTGTATTCTCCTAATGTAATTTTACTAACCGACCATCCACAGAAACAATTATGATCATAGCTATATTAATACATAATTTGATACTACTCTCTGCCTGATGTTGAGCTCTGGGTACTTTAATACGTACTTGATGCTACAGTTTCTAATTATTCAGTGCAGTCTGTATCTTTCTCATTAGTTCCCCTAGCAAAGTTCTGTGGCAAACTATTGATCTATATTAAAAGGCTTGTTGAACTTTTACAACATATTGTTTAATATTAATCCACATTCCTAAAGAAAGATTTTAAAACTATTTTTTCTTAAACTTTGAACGTGGAGAAGTGCTCTTATTTTTTATCAGATGTAGTTCTCATTTTATATACGTATGTGAGCCAGAGGTCTGCACATACTCGGGGCTACAAAGCATAGATCACTTGGGGCTCGGGCAGTAAATATATATCCATAGTTCTCGAGCCTTTTCAGGTCTAACTTTATAAATGTACTGTATAATGATATTTATCGGGTCGTTCTTTCTGTACTGTTAAAAATACTTTCCTAAATCTGAGAAACCGTTTTTTATCTGTGCACCGAGAATATCTTTTCTTAGAAAAAAGAGTTTGAAACTCTTAGAAAAAAGAGTTTGAGAAAAGAGTTTGAGTTTGTAGTTTAATGAGAAATGAAGAAAAAAAGTTGAGGTTGTATAAAGCGAAACGAGAAAATATACTGTTACTTTCTTTATGAATGAGAATTGCCAAATCTCATTTCTAAGAAAATATTGTCTCGGTGCACAGATAAGAAACGGTTTCTCAAATTTGAGTAATTATTTTTAACAGTGTGGGTAACTTTAAAAGTAGAACTGTAAAATTAAATTTTTAATTGCCGTAAATAAAGATACTATTTTGCATTAAGGAGTCGTCCACATATTACGTAACGTGGTAAAGGGGGACGGGGTTCTGTCTTGCGTTACAAAAGGTGACAAAGGGGAGGGGGTTTATGTCTTTATTATGTAACGCACGTTTTTGCTGTAGTTTTTACTTTTATTGTCAGATTTATATTCAATCATTTAAACCAATAATTTTACTCAATTCTTTTCTTTCTATATATAAACTAGCGAATACCCGTTCTTTGCACGGGGAAAATATGTTTTATTTTGGGCATAAAGGGCACCTAAATTGTCACCAATCAACTTAGGGATCAAAAAACTATGAATTCGATACTACTATTGCTCATTTTCAATTATTTTTACATGTTGCTATCTTAATGTCACCATTTGTCTCTTAGGAGTACTAACGGGGGCTGAATTTGGATTGAAACGGCATCGGAAGTGTCACTGTTCATCTTAGCGACCTCTAAAACTATCACTGATATCAGTCATTAAGTTACGGGCATAGTCACTTTCATTTATATATAAATATGTATTTATATTGTTTTGGAAAATTGTGAACCATAGCCTATATAAACTGAATGATACAGAAGGGATTCGAAGACGCACTAGACACCAGCATGACCTGTGACGAACCCTGAGTGTATTACAATACAATAAACTCCGTCTTGTGTGTATCGCAGCACTCATTTACGGCACACGTCTTTCTGGTGTTATTTGTTAGTGATCGTAACCACCTTTTGACAATGCTCTCGCGTTCCCACTCCTATCGCTGTTTCTGAGAGTATTATTGTTTTAAACTTTTGATTTGAATTATTACCCACTCTTTTCTTCAAAGAGGTTTCGCAGGTGGAACAGAAGGAACTCTTTTTCATGAAATAATAATTTCCGCGACGGAACAATCCACGATTTGCAGACAAAAATAAGATATTAAAATCCTAATTCGTCGGAAATTCATCTCATATCTCATACTATTCTTTTCTATTTTGGATCTGAATATTTCTGAAGAAATCGATTTTTTTTTTTCATTCTCGCTTTGATTTAGAACAAGAAGAAAGTGGAAAGGAGTAAACTGAAGTTCAAAGTCCAAAGAAGATGCTTGAAAGTTTGTTCACAAACAAGATATTCCTGAATACCACTCATTCTAGCTTTGGAACTTCTTGTATAAATTAAAAGACAAATTTTGACCCAAGCATATATTAACTAATAAATAATAGCGTTACAGTTTCGGCAAATTAACTTTGTCTTCATCAGATACATTATCAGATAATGTGTCTGATGAAGGCAAAGTTAATTTGCCGAAACTGTAACGCTATTATTTATTAGTTAATATATGCTTTGGTCAAAATTTGTCTTTTAATTTAAATATCCCTGCGGCTTTACATGTGCAGGCACTTCGAATCTGTGGTTGACGAGAAAGAGAACTTCGCATCTTTGACATTGGCGAACTTCAAATGCACGAAGCATCCTGGCTCCCTGAAAAAGAGATCGATGTCAGTTCTTTAGATCCTGTTTCACATGCATCTTCCGGCAGTACTTCCTCGTTGCCATCATCGGTGACCTGAAAGAATGGATGTGATCTCCTTGGGAAAAAAGACAGTAAGCAGTTTTGAAGAATTAGGACTGGTTAATTAAACAACCTTATGGAGTTAAAATATTATTACGGTTCTGGCGGAAAACATTACAAATATACACAGAATATAAGCATTTTGTAATAAAAAGTTCTACCATTATAAATAGTCTTTTGTTTTAAATTGTAATAAACACCAAAATAAGCAAAATTGGTGAAAGAACAAAAATCTAAAAGTGTTACGTAACAAAGGGGAAAGGGGTTCGGCCTTGCGTTATAAAGTGTGACAAGGGGGAGGGAGGGGGTAAAAATTGGTCAAAAATAACGTTTCGTAATATGTGGACGGCCCCTAGTTATTAAGTATCTGTAATTCGGGCTTATTTGATTATGACACGAGTTCGGGCTGGACTCGGGCCTAAGGCTAGAACATTACTCAGATTGGGCCTCACATTGTAAATTCGCGGGCCGGGCTGGACTTAGCTAAAAATTCGGGCCCGTGTAAATCTCTAATGTAAACATTCACGTTTGTTGTTTAAACTCCGTTTATCTTTAATAGGTGATACTTCTATATATTACATTAAATTTTCTTGGTAAATTTAAAGTGATGTAGAATTATCTCTAACTCGAGCAAGACAGCACGATAGGCAATTATTCTTTCGCAGAAAAGGAAAAGAAATGAAAGAAAGGAGTTAAAGAAGTAAAAGAGGTACAGCTCCATTGTTCTTAAAGACAAGAGAAGGTCACGTAATGGAACTCTCTTTCCATATATCCGCTTGATGGAAATCCTAAACCTTCTATCGACCTTTGTAGTTAATGAAGCATAAAAGAACAAGAGACGAGTTATTCTTCAACGTCTCTTAAAACTTCTCTATGAGGATAAAAATGCTTTGAATATGGCTTTGTGAGGCGTTAGATTCTGCCTTGATACTAATTACAACTTTTTTAAAATGATGAGATGTATTTAACTATTTCCACAGATTCAATCATAAAAATTAAAAATCATTCTAATTTGCAGGAATATTATATCATTATCATATTTCATCAACAGGTTTAATGCAAATTGTTTTCAATAATCCGTCGAATTGTTTTCAATAATAACAGGTTTTCAATAATCCTTCGAATTTTCAAATAATGTTACCAAACTCTAAAACAGATTTGTAACATGTTAGAACTAAATTGAGTGAATGTCCTGATAATATAGTTTCTTCCAAAATCATTGCTACTAATGGATATAAATGAGGTGTTGTTGGATGGCAAAGTAGCGTAAGTCACTTTTGAGACATTTTGAGATATTGAGACTTTTATTGGAATCGATACAGAAAAATCGGACAAAAAATACAAGGTTCTGCTGTGAATCCATTATGTTGCTAAGGTATGTCGCAAACTCGGAAAGTGCAGAGTGTCAGAATATATACACAGAGTTCTTGCATTTTCAGTAAAATAGCACATAATTTAAGAGTTAGAAGGAAAAGTGGTGCTGGTCATTTCAACATAATTAGATACATATTAAAATAAATAGAGCAACTTCTTCAAGTATTATAGTTTTTTTTATCTCTATATAACTAGATGTTTATATATGAAGACTCGTTATGCAGGTATAATTTCATAAGTTTGTAGAATTATCTGTATTTACTCTAATAAACACATCAGTATTTATAATGACGAGTATATTGACTTACGCTACTTTGCTATCCAACCCCTTGTATAACAGAACAGTATATCTGCACAGTGCATAGCAATAAATGAACCTAAATATAAGTCATAAAAAGCCAAATGGCAACATCAATGTAAAGAGAAACATGAAATAGGGAGGCATACTGGAACATTATGCATCATCGTACTGCACAGGACACGTCATCATCATCTCCATGCTGGTCACTGTCCTTTAAAGACAAGTAGTGATGATGGGTAGGTGCTTTAAATGGCAACAAATCAATTACGTCCTTCCTCTTTTGCTTTCTGATGACTCGAGGCCCTTTGCAAAGTGATTCTTTTCGAATGTTGGGGCCGCGGTGGCTCAGTGGTAGAGCGTTCACTTGTGGTGCTTGGGATCCCGGGTTCGATCTCAGCTCCCGCCAAGTGAACTTTGTAGTGGACAAACACCTTGTGCGTGGGTTTTCTCGGGGTTCTCCCGTTTCCTCCCACTTTCTTCATTCCAACGTTTCATTCATTACTCATCATCACCGTCTCGTTTAGCCTAACCGGTATAAGGGTTGGACGTAAAACTCAAAGATTTCATTTCATTTTCTTTTCGAATGTTGTCTGACTTACGCCACTTTGCCGTGCAGAGTCATCATGAATTCGAATTTACGACGTTCTTTACGCTATCACCTCTTGGAATATTTTTAACTCTGTGATACACAACTTTGTCATCCAACAGGTTATGGTTTCAAGTTCACGGAAATGACTTAATCTCTTTATGCCATTTTGCCATCCAAAGCCTTAACTCTTCTTTACAGAATGGAGTAAAGAAAATTTGAGAGAGGTTGGATCCAAAATTTTCTGAGGGGGTGCACCAATAACTACCAAAATAACCAATCACCGTGAAACTCTTGAAGGTGACATATGCCAATGACAATAGTCTTTATCCCTGACAAGGCTGATACATAGAACGGAAGGGGGGGGGAGTATTTTAAAGACGGTCGCAAGTGATATGCAGGAAAAAATGTTCTTCCTCTCCTCCTGGCTTCTGTTTTCTTCCCTATTTGACAAATATTATATTTTTTGCACGGTGAGTTCTTTTCCTTCAACCTTCAGAAAAGCGACTTAAACTATTTCTTTCGCAAAGCTCTGCTTTCCCTTAAGCCCCAAACGGAAAAATAATGGCAGAAACTTTCGAAAGGTGTTATTTTAACTGCTATCTTCTCCTTTTAGACAGTGTATATTTACAACGAAGCGGGGTGCACCCCCTAAATCTGGCCCTGGATATATATATATATATATATATATATATATATATATATATATATATATATATATATATATATATATATATATATATATATATATATATATATTAGGGTCTCCCTTATTTAGGGTAATTTGATGTTCCGATACGCACACCCGCTAATTGTATTCCATGTGACAGTAAACACGCATTAGTGAAATAGCAGCTCCCTATGAGAACGTTAACCCGTGCCGATTTGACGACAAAGTCATGAAATGCCGTTTCCATATTATAATATACAGATAGTGATCAGAAAAATGGAAACACCTGAACGAAATTGCAACTTACCAGATTAATATGGTGTCGGGCCACCTTTCGCCTTCAGAACAGCCTTGATGCGACGTGGGATGGAGGCATAGAGGTCGTGAATGGTAGCAAGTGGAATTTTACACCATTCCTCGTGCAGGGCATCGGCCAGTTCTGTGAGAGAGGATGGACGTGGAAATCGTCGCCGGAGTCGTGTTTCCAAGACGGACCACAGATGTTTAATTATGTTGAGATCTGGGGATTGGGCGAGCCAGGGGAGATGTTGAACTTCATTCCGATGTTCCTCAAACCACGCTGCAACAACGCCAGCTCTCTGAATGGGTGCATTATCATCCTGCAAGATGGCGTTATTGTCCGGGAACAACATCCAGACCATAGGATGCAAGAGGTCTCCTAAAATTCCGACATAATCGTTGGCAGTAATTCGTCCGCTAAGTGTGACCACAGGACCCAATGAAAACCATGATATGGCGGCCCACAGCATCACCGAGCCGCCGCTATGTTTCACAGTTGGGCGGAGACGCTGCAGATCATAAGCTTTTTTACGCGTTCTCCACACATAAACACGGCCCGTGGCTGGGAATAGGGTGAAGGATGACTCATCCGACCATATCACACGTTTTCAGTCCTCAACGGTCCAAGTTGCATGGTCGCGGCACCATTTGTGGCGTGCGAAAGCGTTATGATCCCTGATGAGCGGTTTGGCCCGTGCAACACGACCCCGTAAGTTAATGTCATGTAATTCGCGGTGGACTGTGATTGTCGAAACAGGGTGGGGGAAGTGCTGATTGAGTTCCTCCGTCACTTGCTCCGCAGTGGCACGACGGTTCTGCGTGCCAATGCGCTTTAATACCCGGCGTGACCTGTCACTCATGATTTTCTTCCGCCCACTGTTCCGCTTCCCCGATGTGGTTTTCTCGTGTGTTATGTAGGCCGTCATCACCTTCGACACTGTCCCACGTGACACACCTAACACAGTAGCCACTGCCGTCACACTCACTTCACATAACCGCGCACCAACAATTTGCCCTCTTTGAAAATCTGAGAGGTTTCGCATTTTACACTACCTCCGTCTACTGCAGCCACTGGACACCGCTGTTCCCCTGCGCCTGACGTAGTATGGAGACCAACCTAACACACCATCACCAGCGATCCGGCGCTGCGGGCGCCACGACACCACTGCCAACCCATACATCTGACGTGTTGCCAAATACAAGTGTCTCCATTTTTCTGATCACCATCTGTAATTTAGAATGTCTACCCGTGATAACGAAGAAACTAAGAGAAACAGAGAAACGAAACTTTGCACGAAGCAAGTATAGAAGGGACGACACCTGCTTGTGTATTGACATATAACACCGGATGAACAGTGTTGCCAACCCAAGAGAAAGTTTTGCTTTTATAAATCGTGTGACCTAATTTGGATATCATCATTGGAAGTAACAATTAAAATAAAGACAAAACAAATGGTAAATGCAGATAAGTGTTGCAAACTTTTCACGAAATAAAGTGAGACATGTGTCGCAAACATCGTGGCGCACACAGCGAGTGAGATACTAATGTTTTGTAGACTTTAAATTAGATATTTACAAGAACTGTTTACGCAGACTCCAAGTCCAGAAAGGTCCCTTGAACAGTGTTGTCATCAACAGAAGGGAAAAGCTGAGTTTGCAAAAGGTACAATAACTTGGAAAAGGGCACTAGTGCAGCATGGTTTTAAGCCTATAATGCTTGGCGGTAGAGCATAAGGAGCATTGAGATGGATAAATCACGTACTGACCGAGATATTCGGTTATCTTGTTAAAGCTGAGAAGTAAGGTTTGTAAAAGACGGCAACGCTGCACAGTGGGTTGAAATCCTAACACTGGTCAGAGTATGAAAACAGCGTGCAATTTCCATGGATTTTTGTACCCATGGGTTTTCGAGATCGCTGACAGCGAAGATGACGTGAAAAGTGAAAAGTTCAGAGGCAGATCCAATTTGGGGAACAAAATATGTTCAGAATGTTCCAAATGGGCTGGAAATTAAGTTTGTTATATTTGTGAGGTCTCTAATAACGTTTTGGGTGCCACAATTGTAAAACTTAATATGTGGGTGTAAATGGCCATTTGGAGAATTTCGTAACGAATTTGCCCTCCATATTGAGCCCACTAACAGGAACCAGTGCCGAGTTGGGCCTGAAAGTGACAATGCTATCCAGTAACATGCACGACGTTTCCATGTAACACATGTTTTACATTATTTCTAGAAACGTTTGCGACACTGATCTGTATTTACCATTTCTTTTGTCTTCATTTTAATTGTTGCTTCCAATGATGATATCCAATTTAGGTCATACGATTTACAAAAGCTAAACTTTCTCTTGGTTTGGCAACACTGTTCATCCGGTTATATTCAGCAATGCACGGGCAGATGGCATTCTTTCTCTGGTTGTTTCGGGCAAAGTTTCATTTCTCTATCTCTTTTAGTTTCTCTAAAATCATGGTTAGACATTCTAAATTATATTACAATATGGAAATGTCATTTCATGACTTTGTCGTCAGGTCGGCACGGGTTAATGTTCTTGTAGAGAGCTGCTATTTCACTAATGAGTGTTTACGGTCACATAGAATACATTAAGCGGGTGTGCGTAGCGGAACACGAAATTACCCTAAATAAGGGACACCCTATATATATATATATATATATATATATATATATATATTAAAATCTGAATATAAGCCATCCTTATGAAAATTCAGTAAGACTGTACTTACTATCCACAAGAGTTACTACTAACCTTATTTTTAATTCAGAGTTGCCAAATTCCTAGATATCTGTTTGTTTCTAAATTGCATGTGTAACTTTAAGTCATTGTATATTCACAATGTCTATGTAACAGCGAACAAAGTTTTATATTCCAAATGAAGTAGTACTGAAAACTTAAAGACAATCATAAATAGGTAGATCTTTTACTCCTTCAACGTGATTGACAATTATGAGAAAACCATATTCATTTTGATAAAAGAACTTCCAAGGAGAATCAACCTAACTTAGAAAATTATATGTTCTGTCTAAAAATCGTTACCAGATATTTAACTATCTCCCTATATGTGATTCTCAATTATCGAAGAGAACATACTTCAATGTTCATCAAAATCGTTTTTATTAATATTATTATTATTATTATGACTTATTTTGCAAGGAATGGGTTTGCAAACACACATAGAAACCTTTTATTTTCTCTCGTTTCTTTAGATTGAAAATGAGCAAATTTTAGGGTACAAGTTTCAGGGTCACTACAATATTATAAGTCATTCTTTATCGACATAATATTCAAAACATGAAGTTATTTTTAATAATGGTTAGGAAAGTTTGTGTGAAGTTAAATGCATTAGCCATACTTATAACAAAAATACCATGATATCTATCTATGGATGGGATGACATGAGATTGGTTTCGTCCAGAATGAAAGGCATTTTTCACTTTTATTTTACTTATATCAAAAGTGATCAGTTTTATATAGCAATATGTATCTTATTCTTTACATATTAAGTTAATGCTATTTGGAGTATTCGATATTCATTGCTAACAACTAAAGTTAATAGAAACCTAATTCACCAAACTCACTAATGAGGGATCTAAAAACTTGTGGTTTCAAATTCCCCTTGTGAAAAGCTGCTTCACAATCGATAGGCTAGGAAACTCCTTCCCATGCGCCCGCTGCAATGAATTATCTGCAAATTCCCCCGCCTCTCGGGATGGAAATTCCCAAATTACTGTAAGTAAATGAGATGTACGTAATAGTTTAATGGAAAGCCTCATTATAAAATTTGTGATACCGACTGCTGTTCTCATTTACTGTGTAACAAGAAGTATATATGAACAAAGTTTGGCTCGTATCTGTTTAGCAATTTATAATAAGCCTTCCTCAATTACTATATAAGTTATATTAAATTAGTGATAGTATATATATTCATATTTTCTGAAGCAGAAAGTTTCTATATAACAGTGTTCGTGCTTTTATATCCAATGGTACAGAAGAAACATGTAATAGTAGTAGAATTTTCCTAATACCAACTTCCAAGCATGATGATAGTCTACAATCGTTCTGAAGTTTCAATGAACCTATTTGAGATAGTTGCAGCGTAATAGATTCAATAGTTTGTAAGTTATTTCTGATTTATATATATATAGGCTTTTCACTGTGGTGTTTCCTAGTGAACATATATATATGCCTATGTCTATGTTCACTAGGAAATGCCACAGTGAAAAGCCTGTTTTCTTTTCTCTTTTTTCAAACAGCGTTACTAGAGAGTTGTTGTACAAAAAGTCGTTAATCATTGCTACGTACATATCGATATGGTCTATCTTGAACAAGCAGGTCAAATAATACATAGTATATCATCATGAATAGTAGCGATCAAATTGCAGTTGAATCAAGTTTAAAGAAGATCATACAAGGTTTTAAGTTCTGTACTAAACTTCGATTTACATGCCTGAGAAAGCATATAAATGATGTTAAGGAATTATACCGTTGAACTGTAACTGATAATTGCTACTGTAACAAAATGTTCATATGGAGCTGGTGAAAAGTGTATAAGTTGAGAGGTAAGACCATCCAAAAGCGTGGAAATACGAAATTGCGACACGGGTTGTTTCGAAGGCTGTGGGGCTCATATCAGCGTAAAAGAAGTATGCTCTACCAACAGTACATAAAATTCTTATCAACAGAGTAGCAGTTGCCCAGGCAGCATTTTTAGAAATTGGACAGGCTTCCAAAGAAGCCGTTGAATGTTGAAACAAAAATGTTAGAAACTATAGAGATCGCTAACGAAAGATTCAAGAATGGACACCAATTTGATTTTCTCCCCTCAGGTTAATGTTAGCTTCTGATTTATTAATTTGAAATTTCGTTGAACTTCCAAAGAAAAAGGTAAAAAGCAGTCTTCGGAAGTGATTGGTCTTTTGTGATTATCTAAAGAAGTGACGTAGAAAAGAGATTATGATGACAACTTTGTAAAATTTTCTTTAAAAGTCGAGTTAGACGAGAGTCTTTTTCGTTAGTTAATTGTGTCAAAGCGATTTTTTTGTCCGTCTGATTTGCTATTCGGACCAATGTGTGACGGTTGCTAACACTTTCGACTTCCCGCCAACATATTACGTATTCCTTTGTTGTGAAGACTTATTTTTTCCCTAATTTTGACCAGTCTTTAAGTCAAAGCATATCTGTGAATTTAGTTGAGAGCATGTCTCATAGTTACACCGTATAGATGAGTCTTTGAGCACACATTGAATAATGTTGAAATATGCATTTTTAAACGGCATATGTGTGACTTCCTTTACACTAATATGAACTGCCATTCCACGGTTTCCCTTGTCCGAAATAACGCGTGATACAACCTAGTTTTTCCACACTTTTGGACTGCCCAGCTCTGAATCTATGGACTTTTCGCTTCAGTTCCACGTAAACATTTTTGTTTTATTTCAACGAGAAGAATCACTCCTTACAGTTCGTCGATATATTTCATCAATATCTTGTATATGTTCGTAGATAGTAGACTGTGAATCAACTTATGTTTTCCATATTAAATGAGATCTTTGTTAAACTTCTGTCCATAGTTCGAAAATAGTCCACATACAAATTGAAAACTTACGTTAATATGAAACCGATTTTGGTATGTTTGAATAAACAAAAACTAATAAATGCAAGAGAAAGATAGAAGTGAGATATCAATAACTGCAAGTGCAAAATTGAAATATTGAAACTATTTTTAATGTGCACATTACGCTATCTTTATCTATTGAAATAAACGAGTCATACAGAACGAAGCATGTCTCATCGACATTATGATTCCTGTGCTGTCTTTGAGAAAGTGAATTGTTTTCCTTTACTTGCAACTTTAAATTCTGGAAATGTCCAGTTTCTGTCTCAATACTTTATTAAATTGATTAAAGTAAAATTTTTCATTACCACCGCCTTAAATTCAGTTGAGGTATTATTCTGATTAACAATGGATGTCAGTTATATATGGGACACTCAGAGCACAAAGAATTCAAGTCCGCTTTTGGTAATTTCCAATATATTTCATCTTTAAGATCTCTAACTGAAGGTCATTTCTGTGCTGAGAAGATTTGTCTCCAGATATTGTATACGTATAACTCTTATAATTCAAACAACGGTGTTCAATTTACTATGTATTTAATCCTTTTCTTGGCAATGTACCCCTTGGGATAAATAATGTTTTGAATATTTTTGGTTACTTTGTGACTACCTATTTTTGCCAATGTATCATATGGGATATATTACGTCACAGCCTTGTTTAAATAAAATATGTAACTAGAATGTGCAATTATATCTTATTTTACAATTACTTGACACGGAAATCGCATGCAGTATTTTTTCGGAGCAACGCAAGTCTTCTTGCCAAGAAAAAGGGTTAAACTGTGCATATCAACTTTATGTCAACTTTATCATAAATTGGGTCATTGGAGTTGAATCCCTTGAATGCCTCATATATCGAACGTATCGGCAACTAAAAGGAATACTTACCAACATTTTGTTTGGAGGTTATTCCCTTTACAATGATGGTACTTCTTCCCGATGAATGGGGTATTCGTAATGTTTATAAGTAAAATACAGTATTATGTTATTAAGAAAGCATGCTGTTTGAGGCTGGTGTAATGCAGTAGCCATTGTTCATTATGAACAATCAATATGCTCAGAAGCTGAACCAAAGCAAATCTAATATGTACTCAGCCAATATTATAAATTGTCTTGTTTACAGATGAGTATGTATTCATTGGCTTACTATCTAACTTGTCCAAAATGCATGATCATTTCCTATTCTTTTAATATACGTATTCAACCTGCAAGAAAGTTGATAAGCGACTCTGACAGTTGAATTGAATCCGAAAGTTTAATGATCGACTTAACGCACATTCTTTCACTCTCTCTCTCTCTCTCTCTTATTATTATTATTATTATTATTATTATTATTATTATTATTATTATTATTATTATTATTATTATTATTATTATTTTGTTTTGCCCGAAGTCCCAGTTTTATTTCATATTTCCTCATCCTTTTAAATTTAACTGATAGAATGTCGAATTGTTCTCTTAATTCATGAACGATGCCTCAACATTCAAATTTACCTTTCACAATTATATAGTCTAATCATGGATACCTAAAGTACTTTTCGATTTACCAGCAAACCTCCACTTCGAAATAAAACTATTCCATTTTGTTGCAAGATTAGCATATATTTGTCTTGTACTTAAGTTGAATGGTTTCTACAATGAATTATTAGCTGTGAAAATATAAATTGTCTTCGAACGAGGAAAGATTCCCTTATGCCTGTGCCCGAGTTCAGTTTTGTGAAGAATATTGTTTCCTGACCAAATGAATAATAAAATTAAACTTATATTTAAGTGTCCAGTGTACGAAATGAAGAATAATTTCCTTACCGACTATTTGTTTTGAAATAAACTTACTCCCACTAATAAGTTGCATAAAGTGATACTAATATAAAAAAATTGCAAATAAATATAGCAAATCATATGTAATTATCGTGTATGTCATATGTAACTAACGAATGAATTAGTCGTAGAAGGGAAGACACAAAACAGCTAATTATGATCTGGCAACTTTGTAAACAGAATAGAAGCAAAAGGTTAAGTGGCTATGATTCCTATCGACTAAAGTCAAGTTTTTTTTGACAACTTTGTCACCTTTCTCCCCATTTCGGCTCTAATTATTACGCAACGAGCCCAATCCTAACTTTAAGATTCTCCTCTCCTTTCAATTTAATATTTTATACTGTTTCATATACATCGTTAGGAAGCAAAACGGAAAGAACCTGCTCACCCTATCCCGTTAAGTTATCCTGTATAACCAGTGGCGGCGGTTGGACGTTAAAAGTGAGGGGGCAAGACATGATCTGAATATTTGTATATAAATGTTAGTTTTCCTGGTTGTTTCTAACATTTTGTTTGACGAAAGGTTGTATAACTAATAGGATACTGTATTTTCAGTTAAAATACCGTATATCGTATATAATAGTTTATTAAGTAAATTGAGAAGAACAACGCAAGTAGATACTAGCCCTTTGTACTCTTAAACAACGAAAGTGTAAGAAGAGATTTGATTCCTTGCTCATGAACATCTTAAAATTCTGTCTGGAAAATTGTGTGATCAGATTATTTAATAAATTTGCAAAACAAATAAATAGAAAGGATAATATTAATCATAGTAATGAATAATGATGCTTGTTTTGCAAAAGTTATATTGAAACTGAGGATTAATGAAAAACTTAATATTTAATTCCACACATGCTATTAAATGTATGTTATTACTCTTAGAAAATGAAAGACAATAAATACTACAAGCATATGCTACGACATTTAAAGAAATATTTGCTTTTGCAACTTCTTGAAATATGTTCGTTGCCATTAGGTGCAGATTTCACTTTCTTGGAACACATCAAGTAACAACAATACTTACAATCCACACTTCAGTTATACAAAATAAACTTAAAACCTAGAATTATGTTCAATTTACTAAATTTTATTGTATATACACTCGTACATCCTTAAACACAACACTTCACTCGTATATTACACTACAAAACAATGGAAAAGGTAGAAGTTGTTTCTTATCACGCTCTTTTTAATCGATATTCCTTACTTTAGAAAGAAGAAAAGACATTTTAGGAACTGTCAATTTTTGTGCAATTAAAGAATAACTTGTGAAATAGGCCCTACTTTTTTTTGCATAATGTTCTTTCGATTAGCTTCAAAGCGGCTCACTAACATATCGAGCCCTTGTAAGAAGAAATGAAAGTATGCTGAAATTGTGCTCCAATAGGTTATTTTTTGGGGTTATTTTCTGTGGCGATTAAAACGCAATTACTGTAGCTTTCTTTACTCCACGGGAAGACAACCAATACGTATTCACGCAACAGCAAATATTATATGGCAGCATTATTTCCTATTAATCAGTAACACATACAAAATCGTTACATTTCCAAATGAAACTATATACATTAATTGGTTACTTAAAAAAAGTGCGAGGGCAACTGCCCCCCTTTGCCCCCCCTAATCGCCGCCCATGTGTATAACCACTAGGTACATTAAGTAGTTGGACTATAATCTGTTTCGGACGAAACACTTGGATAAAGTACATATAACCCTAGTATATAAATTAGAGTTAGGAAATCACATTGACATTGGGAACGTATCATAACAAAGTCGAACAAAAAAAAAAAAAAAAAAAGATTTCAAAAGAAAATGCGTGAGAACTGAGCATATGTTTTCCTACATTTTTTAAAAAAATTACAGCTTGCATGACTGAAGAAAAATGATAGGCGGTAGATTATATTAAAGAAAGAAAAGAAAAATCGATACATGATGAAAGGAACAAATCAAGTCGTCCGTTTTAGTATTTTGCATATCATCGTTCGTTTCTGATTCTAAGAAATAAAAAAGAAAAGAAAAAATAAAGCAACACAGTTTAGTTTCAACGTTTACAAATAGTACTTAAATCAACATTAGAGATACGTATGTTGGCATATGTGAACGTTACGAGAAACCAAACAACAATATATAAAATTTAGTACTTAACACTGAATTGTTTTACATAGAGAGTAAATAATAAACAATCTGTTCTAGGTAAGTAAACGAAAACTAGCAAATATTGGCAGTATACGATATATCATTTAGCGACATAAAAATTCATTTCGATCATCTCGAGATGTAATTTATCGATTATATGTGTCCCTTGAGTAATATTATGCAGTAGTTTAAAAAAAACTCTTTAGAACAAATCAAGACTTTAAGTTATATCTTCTTATCAGTGTCGTGTACCACCATCTAGATAGTGTCATACTAAAAAGCTTAATCAAAGTATACTTCAGCATTGGTTTCATATTAACAGTTGGTATGACTATTGTGAAGCAATAATTCTTAGGTTTTTTTTCATCCTATTTTCTCTATTTTCTCGCAAACCAGAAATGGCAATTTACATCCACCAACATACTATCAGTTTTTTTTTCATCTCTAGGAGATCTATCTATTAGCAATTAATATACGACTCTCAGACGTCTAAGTTTAGTTGGTACAGTCCCGAATATACATCTCCCACACATTCCCCGATTATTGATCAAGACTAAAAATTCCCCAGTTTCCATCCAATACATAAGTTAATATCATTCATAAGCTATTGTTACATTAATTGATTCTGATATTTCACTAACTGTCAAGCATATAACTAGGGTTACACCTTAAATTTTCATAGTGTCTCGGTATTAGTCTAGAAATCTCGGAGCTGTTTCTATATTCCATCTCTTGACAAATCTTTTCCATTTTATCAGTAAAAGATATTGTAAAACTTAATAACATATTAATTTAGTTCTATAAGAGCTAAGTTTTACTGTAGTAATTTATTACTTTTTCTTAAAAAGATGATGATGAGAAACAACTTTTTATTCATTTCCACATATTATCTTTCGATATAAAAATAAAACAAACATAAGAAGAGGTAACTGAAGATCCTGTGTCTCTGACTGACTGATTAGGGTGATTTATCTTCATTTAGCCAGGGTTTGATTCCCAGTGGGAGAATTTCCCATGGATACAAATCACAGAAATATTTCAAATCTCACTTTAAACAGTATAACTTGTCTCACATAGTCTCTGTTTAACAGGTAAGTTAAAATCAAGCCAACCCAATTGAAAGGGATTTGTAATAAATTTTTCACCTATATTCCTAATTCTCATTCTTCGCTTTTTGATCTTCAATACGTGCTTATGTACATATGAGAATCTTGGAGTAATCAATTTCCCTTATTAAATAAAATTTTAAAAATATGGGAAATTTGGAGGTTACCGGTTTATCTTCAATTAATTATCGTTAAATAAAATATGAAAATCTGGAGGGCACTGATTTCCCTTTAGGTAATTATCCACAAACACAATGTCGGAAGTTTGCATATTAAATTTCCGTTGGGTGTTTTTGTCTCCTTTTTTTCATTTTTCTTCATATGCTTTAAGTTACATCTTATTGTAACTTACTAATTTATTTACATTTTGTTATAGCTCTAGCAAAGTGCCCTTTCTTCGCACGGAAAGAATTCGTTTTATTTTGCAGCATTAGAAGTGTCACTGTTTGACTCAGCGATCTCATAAATTATGGGATCGATACTAATATATGTAATTTTCGATCATTTGTGTATAATATATATATATATATATATATATATATATATATATATATATATATATATATATATAATATTATAATTTTGCCTATTTATTTTACATTTAAAATTTAACAACTATATATATTTCCCTTCCCTCTCCAAGTTGCTGGGCTGGGTTTGGATTTAAACGGCATCGGGAGTGTCACTGTTTATCTCAACGACCCCGAAAACTATAGATTCGACATTGATATCGATCACTTTCGATCATTTTTTAGCCCTAGGTTGCACATCAAAGTGAAATGATAAAAAACATGAAAGACCAGAACCTCATTTATGTTGAAAATTAGACCAAGATCGGTCGAGTGATTCAAGAGTTAGTAAGTCACAAAACATAGCCGCTTTCATATATATATATATATATATATATATATATATATATATATATATATATATATATATATATATATATATATATATATATATATATATATATATATATCGAGTGTTGCAAAATAAGTGTTACAACTCTTGGAGATGACTCCTGCCACTGAAACAAGAAAAAAGTTCTCTTGAACTTTCGACTATCGGACATAGTTTCGGATCTACAAGACGCCGAAAGCGTGGGATAATGACTTTCGGACGCCAATAGTTCGGAAGCTATCCAACATAAAGATTATTAAATTTTGCATGTTTCACAATCCTACCATGCACGCGCAAGGGATTCCCCAAAGGAAAGTAGGGAGTCCCGGATAATCTGCCAAATGAAAATTGGTCTAAATGGATATGAATTGACAGCGTTTCTACCAGGTAGCAATAATTCGTTTGTATTAAGTCGATATCTGAAAGAAATACAAAATGGCGGACAACTTCATGCTCGTTGTATGTGGTTGCATAATCGCCAGGTACGGAGGCTAGCCGACAGTGACGTTCTGAGTATTAAGTGTAGCGAATTTGTACTCAAATGCTCTAGAAAGATATCTGGAGTGTCGGTAGAGCACAACAGATGTAGCAGGGTGATTCACATGTGTGGAAAAGTAACGAAAAACTCCCAGAAAAAATGCACTCATACTAAGTAAACGTGAGTTTAAAGCGTCGCAAATGTTAGGGATAGCATCAAAAACATGAAAGCCATTGCCAATTCACCAATAATATTCCATCAATCTGATCATGATCTGCACGGTTGCATACAAATAAGGATACAACAACAGAGGCCAAGTTGAAATTGTGCAAGGGGACTCACAAAGAAATTGGGTAAACTAAATGAATGTCACTAGTGGGATCGCATGATCGATATTGAAATGTGACCAATGTGTGTGTTGATATCAACATGTAGCTAATGAATAAATGTCAACATGTCCCACTACTGCTGGGACACCGTCTCACGTGCGAAAACTACCAAAATAACGTTTTACATTCTGCTATTACATCTGGTTTGGGACATTGTCCCACAGTTGACACATATGAAAAGAAATCTCTTAACCCATGGTTCAAATTCTGATAGAACGTAAAAATAACAAACTTGTATCATGTTCCACGTTTTCTGGGACATATACGTACTCCAAATATAGGAAAATACCTCCAGAAATTCGTATCTTACACACAGTGCACATGCCAAGACAAAGACGAAAATGAATTGATTTGGCACATGTAACACTATAGCTGGAACACCATACATGTGGAAAATAAAACAACATGAGAAATAGAAAGAAACCTCTTAAAGCTCTGATTGTTAACAACTATGCAGTAGAAGTAACAAAATAAAACACACAAGCATGTCGGAAGGCTGTACAAGAGCGCTTGCCAAGCAAAGTGGATACTCCTCAAAGAAATGAATACAGAGAAAGTGTGGCTCCCTCGAAGCCTCAGGGCTAGAGCGCTCGCTTTCGCTCCCGTGGTCGCAGTTTCAAATCCTACTGGGAGCCCATGGCCTCAGATTTAAGACCCGAGTAGTTATTTTCCTATTTTTCGCACGTGGGACGTATCCCAGCAGTAGTGGGACATGTTGACATTTGTTCATTAGCTACATGTCGATATCAACACACACATTGATCACATTTCAATATCGATCATGCGATCTCACTAGTGACATTCATTTAGTTTACCCAGTTTCTCTGTGAGTCCCCTTGCACAATTTCAACTTGGCCTCGGTTGTTGCATCCTTATTGGTGTGCAACCGTGCACATTATATTGCATCGCTGTGAGGGAATATTATTGGTGAAATGGCAATGGCTTTCATGTTCTTGACGCTAATCCTTGCATTTCCGACGGTTTGAACTCACGTTTACTGAGTACGAGTGCATTTTAGGACATTTTCCACACATGTGTATCACCCTCCTTCATATGTTGTGCTCTACCGACACTGCAGATGTCTTTCTAGAGCATTTGAGTACAAATTCGCTACACTTAATACTCAGAACGTCATTGTTGACTGTGTCGATTATGGAACCACACACAACGGGCATGAAGGTGTCCGCCATTTTGTATTTGTTCCAGATATCGACTTAATACAAACGAATTATTGTTACCTGGTAGAAACCCTATCAATTCATATCCATTTAAACCAATTTTCATTTGACAGATTATCCGGGACTCCCTACTTTCCTTTGGAGAATCCTTTGCGCGTTCATGGTAGGATTGTGAAATATGCAAAATTTAATACAGCAGGTATGGCTTCTTCAATGATTTTTTTACCCACCCTCTTTACGTTGGAAAGTTTCCGAACTATTGGCGTCCGAAAGTCATTATCCCACGCTTTCGGCACCTTGTAGATCTGAAACTATGTCCGATAGCCGAAAGTTCAAGAGAACTTTTTTTCCTGTCTCAGTGGCAGGAGTCACCTCCCAAGAGTTGTAACACTTATTTTGCAACACGTGATATATATATATATATATATATATATATATATATATATATATATATATATATATATATATATATATATATATATATATATATATATATATATATAATGGATTTCCATTGTTTGAATGAACGGTGTGGAACGTAAATTGTATATTACCTTCTTTAATAAATAAAGTTTTTTTTTAAAGAAAATAAAAGTAAATCCAATGAGAATATACTCGTAATTTATGTTGACATTGTCAAAATTGTAGCACAAAAATGATTTCACAGCTATAAGATATATGAACCATTTCATAATTTTCCTGCAACTAACAAGCTACAGAGGTAGGACCATCTAACACTACTTATTAATCTGTTACGACAATGTTTCGCACAGAAAAATATATGTTGCTGGTTAATACTTTAAAAGATACAGTTGCGTGACATCTGTATCTCCGTTCCACGTTAATCTAGATAAACTAATATGCTTAAAATATAATATGACAATTGAACAAAATTTCACCATTCGGGCGTGTTATTAAAACACAAGGTAATGTTTTCTGCATCAGCTCATCAATATCCACCATAAGAAAGAGTAATATTTCCAGGAACTACAAAACCTTGGCTTGTGAACCGTTAAGTTTGGAAGTCCAGTACATAATATAACGTTATTATTAGAGATACAAGGGCTCGGGAAAAAAAACCGGCTTTTTTTTGGAAAAAAAAACTCGGTTTTTTCTGCTTCGCTTTTTTGCTTGGGAAATTTTGGGCTTTTTTTCAAAATTCTGCTTTAAATTCATAAAGCAGATTTTGTTTCGCTTCTCTATAACACAAAAAGTCGTTTAATTAGTGGTTGATGTCGATAATAATATAAAACCTCGAAAATAAACCATGAATTTCGAAAAGATATTTCAAACAATTTTACTTCTCAACATATTTACATTATGAATTCCAAAGGATTAACCAATGTATATAATAAGATTTTTTAACCTCCTATATACAAAAGTAAGCAGGGTTGGCAAGAACCATGGTTGTTTTTGAAAATCCAAAAAAACCGTTGTTTGAGGGGAGTTTAAACTAGTTTTTTGGGGGGGGATTTAAACCAGGTTTATTGGATTTAGGTATTTTGCTTTATGTATTTATATTATAAATTGACAAAAATAAGTTTGTTTCGCCTTGGTGTTATTATGCAACAACGGGGTTATGCTGGAAGAGGTCACATAAGCTTAAAGAAGTCCGGCCAATAGATTTCTTAAATTGGGCAACTCCCGCCCTAGCCATCGCGAAAATCCCGTCATTACTCTAAATGTAAAACAATAACGGAAGAATCCTGTTATTGCTTTGCATGTAAAATTTAAAGGTCAACGTATCATAATCAGTACGCTAAAACTAAGGTATTAAATTACAAATTTAGTATGTAGATATCATTGAAAGTCCAATCCAAGCTAATGTTGGAAGCTACGTAGGCAATCGATAAATTTTGCCAATTTCTATCAATATATTTAAGCAACCTTGTCTTCTTTATAAAACAATAGCCATTCAGGCATGCAGAAATATACAATTTGGTTTCGTTTCGTATGTTCAGGCTTAACATACTTATGTAATGCCTAGGTTATCAAGGAGAAGACTTTCGCTTAAATTGACATCCGAACCGCTACTTTGTTTACGCATGAAAGAAGGGTAGTGGTTCGACTGAGAATTGAACACGGGACACCTTGATTAAAAGGTGAAAAGGAAATAAAACTAATGCAGATGGTTTGATGTGTGGAAACGTCACCATGAAGTTCACACGATTCGCATTTATCGTTCTTTTTATTTTTTTATAGTTTAAACCAATTGTTTATTTTTTAAAAAGAAAAAAACAGCTGATGTAAACCAGCCAAACCTAAAAGTAAATACTTCTTTTAAAAAATACACAAAAAACTAGCAAAATTCTATGTAGTATTTTTACTTCAAAATATTCCATACCCTCTTTTTGGAACAAAATAAAATTAAAATAAAGCATAAGAGAAATACTTAGATTTATATGATACACTTAAAGGCTGCATATCTAGAGCTTTTGGTTCTGTATATTCTTGAAATTCTACAGTGTTATATAACTACCATCACGGTTTACTCAGTCAAGTTCTCTGAATTTTTAACACGAGGGATTCAACATATGAAAGGTGTGAGGCAAGAACATGGTAACCCACAATTTTACTATTTTAAGAAATTAGAGATTTTCTGCTGCACTATCCATTTTGAAAGTTGGAAAGCTGATTTTTCACATAAGACTATACATGAAGGATTAAACGAAGCGGTATGCGTTGCTGTCTATCTGGTGCTGCAAAACGCAGCAATTGAAAATTTGTTGGTTATCATGTTCTTGACTCACCCCCTTCAATTCATTACGGAACTCTCCTCCCCCCCCCCCCCAACACACACACACAAAAAGAAGGACTACGGAATACATTTAAGTTAAGATAAATACAACTGTACAACAAACGTGACTGAGCGGAGCTTTTGCGCCTCTTTTGGGAAGTCCGGGATTCAACCCACCATTCGACCATTCTGACAAAGCTTTTCTTCATTCCGTCTGTGAAGTAGAAATAGTACGTGTACTGTGAGTTGGCCGATTTCCTTGCTTATTGTTTTAAAATTGTTATTATTACTAATTACCAGCAGTGACGCTTTTGCGAAGGTTAGGGGGCGGTCTTTCGGACTGAAGCCTGTTCCCCAAAATTACGGAATATCTATTAGTTATGCCTTTACTCATAAACCTTAAGCTCCCGTCAAATAAAAATTACGAATGTTTAGAAAAACTAAACATTAGTAAGAAAATCCCCTCTCAAAATACTTTTCTAAATCCGCCACTGATTCTCAGTATAAAATGATCTTCAAGGTTGTATTCGGAAGATTATAACTAAATATATAAACGAAACGAAATTTTAATTATACCTGTAATCATAAACTTCAAGCTCCTCACAAATAAAATTAGGACATTTTAGAAAACGAAACAATCAGAGAAAACCCTCCCAAAGTACTTTTCTGAATCCACTACTGAATATTTATAGCCTATAAATTAGTATTCAAGGTTGTATCCGGAAAATTATTGCTAAATCGTTCCACAGCTACAGTACAACAGAAATGTGAAAGTACGGTTTGACGGATGTATTGAAGAACGTACGCTTTGACGGATATATAGAAAAACATAAGTTCAACCTTTGCGCTAAAAGCTAGAGTACAAAGCTCTTGGAAATGAAACACGGATGACAAACTAAAATGATCTAGAGAAAAAAAAATGGCGATAACTCAAAAGTTAAAATAAAGTTAAATAGCCTCTAAAATTACCCTCAAATACTACATTCTTCATGTTAGCTTTAATTCGTAAAACATATGCTTCATTCATTTTGATGGTGAATTTCAGGGCGAAATATGGCATTTAGGTCATGAAATTCTTATCTACTATAGAATATACTATAAGAAAGCTATTTAGATAGAAAAATCATGAAAATGAAAAAAGCCAAAATTTCCAAAATTCTCGTTTTTTCCCCTAAAAAGCCGGCTTTTTATGTAAAAAAAACATCGATTCAAAAAAGCCGGATTTTTTTTTGCATCTCTAGTTATTATCGTTTAATAAAATAAAAATATATAAATCCAAAGATGAGATAGTATACCAATCGATAGATATTATCGACCTGATCATAATGATATACTGTACTATGGTATAAAAACTTATGAACAATTTTCGAGACACCACTAATCAAGGTGAACCTGGCCCTGAAGTACAGCTTCATCACTTAATTCATTATCGCACCTATCAAGATCACTTACATAATATGCTTAATGTAAGTGATCTTGATTACATAATTAATCAATTACATTAGTGCTCATAATTAACATTAATTCTTAAAATTTAATTTCTGTTGAAATAATATTATTCGCAAGTGTAATGAAATACGTCTGCATATATCAGTCATAGATCACATAGGGCTGAAGAAAATGACATATTTGAGTATAAACTCCTATGGGTATGTTTCGAGATATCAACATTATTATTTTATTGCTCTAAAAATGGTGTCTTTGTTGTCAATCAGATCCAGTTAAGAGCTTTTATTATGCTCGAATATCTTATTTATTTGTTGATTTATTTATGAACGAATACACTCCTGACTAGCAGATTGTGTCTATTGTTATTTTTTTCTTCCAGTATCGTACACACATACTACTTGTAACAGTTGTAAACAATGTTCTGCTAGATATTAAAAAAAAAAAAAAAGATCATAAAGAAAGATACAGGTTGCATACTCAAATGTGTCACACAAATAGTTTAATTGTGTGAAATTATTACAGTTGCTCCACTTTGTGCACTAGCAGAACATAGAAGAACATAGGAGAAAGTCTAGAGGTCGTTATAGATGGTAAATTACAAACGACCATTATGGATGCAACACGACGCGACGAATAGCGGGTCAAAAGACCTTAAAAGTCGCGCATAACCTAATTTTTCAAAGTGAATGTTTTGTGATAAGAACACTGACATAATTTTACAAAACCCCCAGGCTTAAAATTCAGTATGAATTTCCTCTGTAGCTTTACAGATGTCCAGTCTGTATGCATTTAAAGTGAAGCTTCCTTGAGTATTTGTATGACATGAAGAATGCGATTTTCATAAATAAAATCGTAGGTCATATTTATTAGCTAATAAAAGCAAAATGACAAATGGAATTCAGGGAGCTTTGGATATAGTATCAGTATGGCTTATTACTGAGTGTTCCAATTATTATTACGTACATTAATCGCATACATTGCAAACGTGCAGAACGAATACTAGGTGATGTAAATGAAACTGCAAGTTCTTGTAATCAATATCAGTAGTATGCCCTACAACATTAGATTGTGGAAGGATAACCTACTGTCGAGATATGGCACAATTTTTCAGCGGTCAAAGATGGATACTCTCTGGAATTGCTGCTGGTCTCCAAGGCGAATATTGTTAATTTACAATCGCTTTGTCACACCGGTACTTCGCCACTAATGAACAATGGATCTCTGTCAGTCCCAGATTGTCGTTTCTAGCGTTCATAGCTGGCATACGTACTGTTTTGAGGATTCATTGTTACTTATTCTTTTTTTTTTTTTTTTAATCCTGTACACACTATGCAAACGCAGTGTCAATCTGTTATATCTGTCCTAGTTGTACTATTAATGTTCAGGAGTGTATAAGCAACATTTTATTACAATATTGTTAAACACGATAAAATTATGCATTTCTTTTTTTCCTTTTTTTGCCATTGTTCTTAGAAAAATTATATGCCCGGCTGAAAATAGCTTAGAGTAATAGGAGTTGAAATATTTATAACAAACAAACGGATTTTCTGTTGTCGTTTTCGCATTACGCAATTTTTTTTTTCCATAATTTAAAATATAGGCTAAGAAAATAACACAATGTTGCCTCAAGTTAAACTTCGTAACAATGTTGTATTCTTTCAGTGTATGTTCTATATAACATATAGAGGCTTGAAATCAAGCTATCCACTTTAAAACTTTCTTTAAAAAATACACGTGTTCTTTGAGAAAATTAGCTATGTAGAATGAAATCCAATAAGGGAATTTTTAATAGAGTTTAAGTTTGGCGTCCCTTTCAGCAGCTAAGCTATGTATGACGTTGCTTTACATACTATCCGAATCACGTGAAATCCCACCAGGAATCGGAACCAGGGCTCCCTTGCCATATACATACACTTTCCACACCGAGACAAGGAAGCTCAGTTTCAACAGAGGTTGGGAACGGAAGAATAATAGTTAAAAAGAGGAAAATGAACACTAACTGGGCATTATTTGAGAAAAGAAAACTACCTTATTTGGGATAGGTTATCTGTGTGTTAGATGAGCGAAGGGGAAAATGAACATCGCAATCCTGGAATAACGTTGTTGATGAAACTTCGACGAATACACACAGTTTTTGGTGTATCTGACCCCAATTTCAATACACAATAGATTCTCAAAGCAGAAGTTAGAAGTAGTTAAGGGTATATTAAACAAATGGATGTTGTTCTCAGTTATCTCGAAGTTGCCTTAACCCTGACAAACAAATTATATTTAGATGTAGAATTGGATACTGGAGAGAAAACATGTATTCCTGTAATGTATATTGAATGTATACAATGAAAGTACTGCACATATATATAATGCATACAATGAAGTCTATAGTAACAACGAAAGAGGAAAATGAGGAATTCTAGTCGAGGTAAACATATTTCTGCTAGAAAAATAATGTAAATCTATTAGTACACGGACAAAATCTAAAGCAATCTATTGAGTTTGCAAGTCACGATTTTAAGCTAAAAATGTTCAATTCACTATATTATAGTGTGTATTTATAGTGTAAAGGTATTTTACACTGTTAGATTGGATAATGTTGTTGACTAATTCTTTGTTACTCTTTGGTTTCATTCCAGTCTGACCTAGGCATACTCGACATGCGTTTTTGCTACGCATGGTAAGAACCTGTAATTTGTTCATAATCTGTAAGAAACTAAACACCAGTTATTAGACTTAAAAAACCTATACTGTGCATACGTGTCGGAAGCAGTGTTTCTTCCAGACATGATTTTGGAGGGCACTTCCCCTCCGGAACTCTGAAAGTGCCCTCTCCGGAACTCTTGCGGAGGAGACCAAAATAATACGTCTATAATATAATAATAAATAGAATAGTACCAGCAGTCTCCCCCCCCCCCCGGAACATTTTTTCTAAAAGAACGACTGGTCGCAAGTCATATAGAACGGCTTTGTCTGTCCGTCTATCAAAATGTATCAAATTAAAAACAGTGCGAGATCTTGAAAAACTTTTTCTTCTTCTGCATTTTATTGAGGCTCCAAAGAATAGATTTTATCTCCTCCGTTAACCTTTTATTCAAATAGGAAGTCGATCAAATGAGCAATTTTCTCGTTTCAACGTTTACTACCACAGAACACAACCGTTAATATGCATAGAGAAAGAGACAAACGATTTTTTTTTTTTTTTTTTGTCAAACAATTCAGCCTTTAAAGACAAGATAGCAGGACTATCCACAAAACTTTATCAAAATCAGAAGTGGTTCAAAATTGCCCTTACTTTCTGTTTCAATAGATTCCTGATTTCCGTAGAGTAAAATCGGTAAAAAACATCAAGCTGCGGATTTTTGCAATCGATTTAGTATCCCAAGGATAAGTTCCTGAAGATCTATTTAAACTGGAAGGGGTTAAAATTAACCTTTCCAGTTTCAATGTTTGTCAGCATAGAAACTAAAACGCAGCACATTACAAGAAGTTTTTTTTTTTTTTTTTTTTTTTTAACAAACGATCAGTGTGTGAAGACAAGAACATGACTACACACACAACACTGTACTAGAACAGGAAGTGGTTCAAATTTATTATTACTTCTGGTTTTAATACTTATTTTCATATAGTAAAATCCTTACGAAATATTGAGATGCGATTCTTACAATCATTGATTTGGTTCTCTGGAGCAGGTTCCATCTTCTTTAAAGCCAGAAGTGCTTGAAATTTATTACCACGTCCCGTTTCAATGCTGATCTATATAGAGCTAAAACAAACAAATTTATCGAGATTCCTTTTTTTTTTTTTTTTTTTTTGTAATCTATTCATCTTGTCAAGAGTAGGTTTCATTATTTTCCTTTAAATCTCTGTTCAAACCGCAAGTGGTGCAAATTTACAATTTCTGATTTGAAAATGTATCATCAAATAACAGGAATGGTCGTAGATTGTGACAAACGGTTTTTGCAATAGATACAGCATCTCAAGTATATATACATGGGGTCGCGGTGGCTCAGTGGTAGAGCGTTCACCTCTAGTGTTTGGGGTCCCTGGTTCGATCCCAGCTCTCGCCAACTGAACTCTGTAGTGGACAAACACCGAGTGCGTGGGTTTCCTCGGGGCTCTCCCACTTTCTTCATTCAACCAGTTAATTCATTATTTCATTATCACCGCATCTTTTAGCCTAACCGGCATAATCGTGGGACGTAAAACTCAAATAGTTAATTTTCATTTTTTCAAATGTATATATGCAGTATGTATAATCACAACCTGCAACTCCATATCGAAACCGGAAGTAATTGAATTTATTAGTACTTCTAGTTACAATACTAATTTTTATAGAGCAAAAATTATAAAAGTTATTAAGAAGTTCTTTTCTTCTGATCAATTCAACGTCCCAAGAACAGGTTCTATCTCTTTCCTTAACCCATTTGAGACCAGCGTCCTATTTTTAGGACATTTTGATATTTTATTTTTTATAACAAAGAAGAATAAGGGTTTCGTGTTCTGCTAATTACAGGGAGCAATTGGAGACCTGTCATAATGCACTGTAATTTTTTGATACATTTTTTTCCCTTTCCCTCTGTAAAACAGGAGACGCTTAAATTTATCTGTGTAAGTTACTTTATTTATGTATGTTTCGGGCAACGTTATTTTTTGTTTTTAATACAAACAATGTATTTAATTTATATGTATTAGGCAGCAATAGGTACGCGGCAATCAGACTATAAAAAGTTATTTTAGTTTTGTTATTACTTTCGGTGCTATAGATGTTGAAACATTAGTGTCATATAAATAGGACGCTGGTCCAAAACAATATACAACTAAGTAATAAAAGCGAATGTATAGATAGACTGACGTCCTTGATTTTTCACGTTCTTACGCTTTATCATTCATTGTGCAATGCTTAACAACTACATTTTTTTACTTTTCTCAATTAAATGCAATTTACATCTAAGCTTTAGTGTAACTACAACAGAGAAATAAGTGGTAGAAAAAGAAAAGTGCTGAATAATAATGTTCAAATTTGAAAAAAGAAATACGCATCATACACAAAGCTTCCCCAAGTTGGTGTACAAACTGACAGAAACTTTAGCGAACTGAAAGTGAAATGTTGTAAACAAATCGCCTACAGAGATATTCTTTTGTGTATTTTCAACAGTGACGCAGTGCAATATAGCTATAGTGAAGGAAACAGTTCGTTATGATGTACATATAAAGAACAATCATTATTTTCTGTTGTACAATTATAAAACGTTATAAAAATTTGATCTCTGCTATGGAAAGGATATGAAAATAAAGGAGAGTGCTAAACATATACATAATACATAATGACAATATACATAATGATAGAGAAGATTTTTCTTAAGATTCCAGTGTGGTTTTGAATATGCTAGATATTGTAGATGGTCCGAATAGTTATCTGCTATATTTTGAGAATTTTTTTCGCAAGTAGAGATCTCCTAATACATCTTCGTGAATTGGGATTCAGAGCAACCAGTACTCTGCAAAGCAATAGTGTGTCTCAGTATCCATTGACTGATTCAAGGGTTGAGTAAATACATATACACGGCGTTCATATGACTACAGATTCGACTGGGATTTTAAGTTCTCATTGCCAAATAGAATGACAATTGACGTGTTGTAATTGCCAGAAATTCTGACAACATACATCCTATTTCGTGAACGATGAGGTGGAGCCGACTACATAATGAACATATTAGAATTGAACAGCCTCATGTTATCCTACAATAGCCATATGGGAGGTATCGACTGCTTCGACTTACTGGTTCAAAAAATTAGAATTGATATAAGATGCAAGAAGTGGTATTGGGTGATATTGTCACGAATTATTAACATGATGATCGTAAACTCATAATTATGTTTACGAAACCAACTCAGTTCAATATGGATCTTCGGACATTTACACGCAACACATCCGTATATCTATCATATATATCAAACTTGGTGGTCACCTCTTCAAATGTATTCAATGATGATGGAAGCGGTTACTTCATTATTGAAAGGAAGACGTAAAGACGCCATGACAATAGATGCACTTGAATACCATTATCGTACTTTGAAAAGTGTAATGTCACATTGTGTTTCAAAGCGTTTCGTGAAATACCAAGAAGGCAAAGAAAAATAAACTTTGAATCAAAGCCAAACACGTGTAACAAACTACTACAGGTAGATCGAAATTACAAAATAGCAATTATCTGAACTTCAAACTTAACTGTTTAGTGTTCTAAATACTGGTATTTGTACGTTATGTTTAGTTATGTGTCATAAATCTTATTTTGTATAATTTTCGTAAATAAACATCAATACAAAACATATATATATATATATATATATATATATATATATATATATATATATATATATATATATATATATATTAATCAGGAAGACTTCGTGCTTCGATAGAATGGCCGTGATCATTCATTGCCTCGAGGCACTTAGCGGTAAAAATTTGAATTCTTTACTCAAGCAATAGAATGCAATTAGTTAGGAATATGGCCTTTCTAGTATATCAGAAAGGACCAGCGTCCTATTTATAGGACAGGGCGTAATTCACATCTGATGCGCAGGAAAAATCAAAATGTTATATTTTCGTGATACTTAGGCAATAATAAACTAAATTGAATTCTTAAAGTGAAAGAAATCAGAAAAATAATAATTTGGTCCCAAAAAACCCTCTAATTAAACAGGAAGTGGTTAAAATAAATGATTTTTGGTTTCAACCTTTATCATCATAGAGCAAGAAAACAGGAGGAATAGCGAGTAATGATCTTCTTGATATGGATTTACAGTCCGAGGAACAGATTCTATCTTTGGTCTTATTACTCTACTGCAACCAGTAGTTATAGATGTACTACTCCAAGTTTGAGTTATTGAATTTTCATAGTTGGAAAGTCCTAGTACCACACTGTGAAACGAAACTCACTTGCTACCTAGCAACTTAATTCAGACCTGATCAGACAAACTCGGGAGGATCTCAAAGGGTTAATTATTATTATCCTTACATCTATGGATATCCTCGTACAAGAGACATTCAGTTTGGAAAATAAAAAGTCATTAACTGCATTTGAAGAAGAAATTAGTCCATTCACATCAATAAAATCAAAGTTAATTTCAAAGAAATAAGAATAAATATTTCAGAAAAGCATATAAATCAGAAAATCAGATGACGTAGTTTATACAACATCTTAGGACATTCTACCAAGTTTTACAAGCAACGGGCAAAGCAGCTAAATGTTGAACCTTGCGTGGACTTTTTAGAAATAGAATATTACTTTTTTTTAGTGCTTTAATAAACTCTTCTTCTTCTTCTATATTGAAGCAATTCGTTTAGGTGCGGTGAATTTTGGTTGTATAGAAAGGTAAACAGAAGTTCTTTTCACTGATGAATGGTTGGAGTCTATATGGTTTCATTGATTCAGAGCTTTTGAAAGCAACATTCCCATTAATTTTGCGCAACTGAATCAAACATTCTTATTATCCGAAGCAAGAAGAAAGAAAGCAAATACGAAATTAGAACATTTATGATTAACGGTTGAAAAGAAACCAGTAATAACAAGTTTAGTTAGCGTAATTTCAGTTCAAGAACCGTGTCCCTTTTAGTTCTTTGCCCTTAACATCAAGAAGTCATTTTACTAAATCAATAGGAAGGTAACAAGATAAAAAAAAATGTCTTTTCACATAGAACATTATGCATATGCCTTTATTGTAATACCTAATATTTAAAATAGGTATTTATATTCGCACTTTATCGATGTTTTCTAAAACAATCAAAGACACTATGTGTCAAACTACTTCAACCCATCTCATCGGATCTAGATCACACTTAGCATAGTTTAGACTTTGAACTGTTATATAGGCATTTGAAAGATTAAGATGTGTGCAGACCTTTGATTTCCGAGTTATGGGCTATCGAACTTGAAGTTTGTACTTCCTCTTAATTTTCGAAAATAATAATAATAATAATAATAATAATAATAATAATAATAATAATAATAATATTTTAAAAAAATCCACGATATTTCCCGCAATAAGCGAACTTACAATTATTTAAATCTTTAAATTATTTACAAGCAATAATGTAGAATCGCGTCTTTAAACTTCTTAAATTACCGTTTCTCCGTTGGTAGACAAGCAGCAATATTGGATTACCTTTAATTTGAATGCACGAATAAAGTTTAAATAAATTTCATGCTCTACCAGGATTAGAATGAAATTTCAAGTTTGTCATTTAAGAAGTGAATAAGAAGTTTTATTATTCCCACAATGTTTCGATTTTCTTCATTTCAGAATGTATTTCTTACAAATAGAATCCAGGATATATCAGTAGAAAACAAGAAAAACAGATATGGTCGTAAAATATTATCCCATATTAAATTTTTAGTTTCTCTGTTCAAGACAAGCCTTTTATTGTTATTTTTTGTCATTATCTTTTCAATTATGACTAATGAAATGATTTAGAAATTTGATTGTGTATCACTCGTGAACCTAAACATATTTCACAAGGCTAATGAAAGAGATCAAGGCCTACCAATATACGAAGAATGATCACAATATAATGAGTTTGGTGCATGTGGTTTTGCTTTTTAACATATGATGAAAAATTTGATAGCTCATAACTCGGGAACAAAAGATGCTCAGTATAATATTTCACTCACTTATGTAATAGGTGAAGATTTAACACCATGTGAAGCTTCATCCCAATTAAGTGAGTTCAATATATTGGTTTTTGTTTTGGTAAAACATAACGCAGGTTTTGATCACCCAATACTTGTGAATCAAAAGCCCGCACAACATAATATTTCATACGGTTATATAATAGATCAAGGTCTATCACCATATCCAATGTTATCCCGATCGAATAATTTAAATACAAACATTTGGACTTTTGTTTTATAAAATATGACACAAAATTTTGACTGCCCATAACTCCGGAATCAAAGGTCACACAACTTAATATTTCACATATTCGTATAACAGATCAAGAACCATCACCATGCCAAATTTGATCGAGACCACATGGTTTACAAATAATTCCTTTTTTTCGAAAACATAACATAAAATTTAACCGTACATATTTCGGAACAACAGCTCCGTGCAACATAATTGGAGCAAAGTTCCTCTTTACTCGACTTAGGCTTATCCGGATACTTGGCTTATCCGGATACTAATCCGAGATACCTGAACTGCTCTTAATCAAATTTGACATGGATCAAACATATCATTGAGGAATTATCACCGAAAAACATAATGTCCATATACTTAACACTGGAAAATCATTTGGCACACGATTTCCCCTTGAAGACAATGGAAAATGGAATTTTCAGCATTAGAAATAGGTCGAAGTCTTCGTTTCATTCTGCGAACACAAAATGAAATGAAAATGAAATCTTTGTTTTACGTCCCACGATTATGCCAGCTAGGCTAAAGGAAACAGTGATGATGACAAATGAATGAAATGGTAGAATGAAGAAAGTGGGAGGAAACGGAAGAACTCCAAGAAAACTCACGCACACGGTGTTTATCGAATATAAAGCTCACTTGGAGTGAGCTGGGATCAAACCAAGGACACCACCGGAGATGAACTCTCTACAACTGAGTCACTGTGGCTCCCTCTGCGAACACAATTTTTCAAACCAATTATGCTTTTCACTGATATGCCAAATTCAACTATTTGCATATCGTGTTCGTTCACGAAAACAATTCATACATTTAAACAATCTATGAATAATCAATGAAGATTAATCGTTTCGCTGTAAATTTGCAATTAATGCATACCTAGTATTTTATACACTTTTACAGTAGATCAAACATATAAACATACCAAATTTTATCCCGATCGGGATGAGCTTCGTCTATAGATATCTGATTTCAAAAATATGAAAATTTAATTTCTGATAACGCGAAAAACCAGAGCCTGCACAACATAATATTACACATGCTTAGATAGCAGGTCAGAGACCTACCATTATGCTTAATTTCATCCCAATCGTATGAGATTGGACCAACTCATATGATATGGATTGTGTCCTTGGTTTGTCATGGAAAAGTCTAAAAAAGGACAAAAAAAAAAAAAAAAAAAAAAAAAAAGATTATGAATGTAGGCATATTCACATTTAACCTTGCTGTATACCAACGTCCTTACTATGATATTATCACTGTTGTGGTCTTGAAATCCATTTCTGCCGTAAATAATATACACAATAAAAAAAATTGGTCTAATACAATTAAAGGTGAACTAGTTTCATGAAAAGTCCTACGGTACAGATATTGGGAGAATGCTACAATATTACTCAGCTTTACAAGCGCCTTGAAAAGTTTTTACAAACAATTCACAACATACGCTAATTATTTTACATATTATTTCATAAAAGTAATATAAATATTGGAGGAAAATGTATTCAGTGATGCAATGTTAGAATTAATGATGGGTATACTCTCGACCGTTTACACAGGTATAGCGTCGCTCGTTCTGTCATAAGTATAAACTTAATATACGCTGAACTATTACAATATTAGGTGAGTAACGATGTATTCTCCTGCATGCGTCCCATTACATCCTAGAATTCATTAGTTTTATTTCCATTATGAAGGTATTTTTTGAGAGTGCTATATAAAAGAGAAGGCGCAAGGAGCGATTGCTCGGTTTCATTGTGTGCCAGTTCATCCCGGAATAGAAAGGGAAATTTCATATCTGTTTTCTTACTTTCCAATAAAATACTTGATTAGAGGAATACAACAATTTTTGCTTGTGTCCAAAAATTAAGTTACATGAGACGTTAAGAAAGACACGTTTAGTTACATGAGATTTATCAGGCTGGAGTCGCAAAACGTAAACAAGATCTTTCCTAATGCCTGTACATTCACGGACAAAAGTTTGAGTTTATATCCACTAAATGTTTTTGTAGAAAATTTCGAAACGTAAGTGTAATTGGAAACGCTATTTTTATGGTACTGCTTAATACCGTAAATTTAGGGCTCGAGCCAGGCCCGGGCCGAAGTTATATATGTTTTGAAGGCTTGAGTCCGTGCAGATCTCTAACCTATCATTGGGATAGATTACATTAAGTTCTGTTGTTGGCTGACTAAAAGAATTTCTTTAGAACCAATTTCTTTCAATTTTTCACTTTAAAATCATTTCTCACACTTTTGGCGTTTTTTTATTTCTTACCTAATCATATTCAGACATGATTTTAGTGCTGTCTAGTGTTGTAAAAAAAACGGTTTTTTTCTGTGAAGTTTTTTTTCAATAAAAAACATCGTTCTTTTTCATGTTTTTTTTTCAAATGTCTGTTTTTTTCTGGCAGCTATTATTTATTGATTTATGATGAAGATTATTAAAATAATCAATAGAACTTGTTTCGAAGCCCTCGTAACTTACAAATCGTTTGTTTCCTTGTACCTATAAGAGCAAAATCGTGTGATTATTCCGTTCGGACTTAGATCATTTTTGGCGTTTTCCTACTTTGTCAGTTAGTGACTTATTGCTCAAAAACCATTTACCCTATTGATATGGTTAAGACCTTGTTTTTTAGAAAAGGAATGTGGCTATTTTTTGGTGTACGTTACATTGCAGTGTTGCGAGCGGGTGGGAAATTACTGAGGAAAACGTAGGAGTGAAAATTTACAAAAAAATCCCTAACCGAATTTCATTTTTTTTTTTTTGTATCTAGCACCATTGTTGTCATATGGGTCTGAGTCACCTAAAAAAATTCTTTGGTACGTTGACAAGGTACAGTGAAAACCTGAAGTCGCTGGCTTCCATTCAAAGAGATAAAAAATTTCTGTTTCCATACACATGAAATTTTGACACTTTTTACGCCTCAGAAGCAAAAATCAACAGATATGCCGGAGCTACAGCTTCTCTAATTATCCTATTGAATCTTTTTATGGTGCGTTCTGTAGGCTAAAGAGAAGTCTTTCAGGTAGTGGTACATTTGTTCCAACGTAGCGAGCAAGAGGGAAATAATAGAGGGGAAAGGGAAATTTGCCGAATTTTTCACTTAAAACCGGGAATTAATTGTTTTGGCTGGAAACACTGCCATAAAACAGACGTAAACTATCTGAAAGTAAACATTGGTAACCTAAGAATATATCCTACAAGTATTATGGCGATATCTAACAAAGTAAGCATGATTTTTAAAAAAAAATCTCATTCTAACTCAGAAATGCACAGGGGCCGCGGTGGCTCAGTGGTAGAGCGTTCACCTCTGGTGCTTGGGGTCCCGGGTTCGATCCCAGCCTCCGCCAAGTGGACTTTGTGGTGGACAAACACCGTGTGCGTGGGTTTTCTCGGGGTTCTCCCGTTTCCTCCCACTTTCTTCATTCCACCATTTCATTCATTACTCATCATCACCGTCTCCTTTAGCCTAACCGGCATAACCGTGGGACGTAAAACTCAAAGATTTCATTTCATTTTCATTTCAGAAATGCACAATTTTCTTACCATTTACAGAACATGGTTTATTATAAGCCTCAACTGTACTTCCTCTAATTATTCTACCGATACTTTTTATGGTGTGCTGTGTAGGCTAAGGACGATGCTTTCAGACAGTGGTACGTTTGTTCGAATGTAGCCAAAAAGAGGGAAATAATAGAGACAAAAAGGAATTTTTCCAAAATTTCCCCCTAAAATCGGAAATTAAAATTCTCTGTAGCTGGCAACAATGCTAGCAGACACACACAAACTACCTTAAAAGAAGCTTTGGTATACCTATAATATACCCTACAAGCATTGTGACGATATCTAATAAAGTAAGCAGGTCATTAAAAATATTTCAGTCTACCTAAAAAAAATCACAGTTATCTTTCCACTTAGAGAACAAGGTCTACTGTAAACCTCAAATGTACTTCCCCTAACTATCCTATTAAAACTTTCTATAGTGCGTTGTGAAGGGCAAAGACAAGACTTTCAGATACTTGTACTTTTCTTCCTATGTAGCCAACAAGAGAGATATGATAGACAAAACACGTAATTTTCACCTAACATCTTGAATTAAAATTTTCCGTTGCTGGCAACACTGCTACCAGACAGACGAAAACTATCTTAAAATAAACACTGGTACATTACTAATATATCCTACAAGTATCGTGGTGATATTTAAGAAACAATGCTTCTAATTACCAAAAATATATTTCGATAAACAGAAAAGTAGGGGAAAATCAAGAGTTAGAACCTAAATCCGAATTTTTCGTGCGTCCCCTAATTACCCCACTGTAACAATATGTACCCGAGTTTGTTCAGTAAGGACAAATGTTCGACTGGTGTAAGTTGACTTGCATTCGGACGTATAGGCACATTTTATAACAAAAATTTCGAATTTTTTGCCCAAATTTAAGGAGATTTTAATTTCCGTAGTTGGCAACATTGCGCGCAAGCCCGTCCAATTGATGTCAACAATTAGATATCTATCCGACGTATCTTCCTGACAAGTCTTAAGGAGGTCTCTCTACAACGAATGAAGCTACAGGGAAAAAGTAATATAAATTCGAAAATTCTCGAATTTTTGACTGGGGTGAAATTTGAGAAGGAAATTTGACACACAGAAGAAAAAGAAACTAAAATGATAAACTATGGACCAACCATATTTGGCAAAAAAATATATATACCGATATCTTAATTAGTGACCATACAGGAGCGGATTAAAAAGGTGACACACCTGTATGTGCCACTTTGGCCACCTGGGTCCGAAAGGGTTACAAGTGTACATTTTATTACATTTTTTTTACTACTAACTTGTGTTATCGTAGTAATTATAGTCTTGACTAATAATAATATCGTTGTTGTAAACAATCACAATCTCTCCTTTTTACATCTTAGTTCCAATACTGATGCTGCTGAGAAATGCAGGGTGTTTCAAAATGAATATCGGAGAATTAAGTCTTCGTAGTACTTATTACATTTTACGCACAATTATAAACAATACATCAAATAAAAGAACACCTCAAACAGTTTTTGCTTCAAGTGTTCGATGTGAGCTTCATTCGTCACATGGCACACATTGAATCAATAGGTGAGAAAGGCCCATAAACTTTCCGCCATATGGCACAAAACATTCAATTCACACAGACGGTTGCACTGTAACTACAGATTCAGTCTTTGCAAAATTAAAACACACAAAGCTTTCTGGTCTCTAGTCTCCATCTTTGCTACTTGCTCTTTCTAACGGCGGACAGAGGAAACAATGCATGGCATGCGTGTGTACAAAACTGTTTGAGTTGCTCTTTCATTTGATAATACTTATAATTGTAAGTTAATTGTAATAGATACTACAGAGTTTCAAAACCCTAATATTCATTTTGAAACACCATGCATTACTTCAATTTATGTCATCCTATATTCATGTATTGTATGTACACTCATGTCCAAAATTATTGTCGCATGTCTATAAATATGTTGTTGTAGGAATATAATTTGATAACGAATACGCCTGTTATTTCTTATAATGTTGGTATGTGTATAATGGGCAAAGACATGTATGTGGCAAATTTAATGTCAAAACAGCAGTAAATAAGAACAATAAAACGAAAATAAAACTTTCTTGTCCATTTAGCAACATTTTCTTTTACTCTTTCTCATTTTCGTATTTATAATTCTTTTCCTTTGAAATTTACCACAAATATACATTTTCCGATTATACACACAGCATCAGTATTAAAAGTACCCTGCAAAATCATTATCAAATTATATTCTTACAAGAAGACAGTTATAGATATACGACAGTCATTTTTGGCATGAGTGTACATATCATCGGGCCGGCCCTAGGCAATTTGTCGCCCACGCAATGACGTAATTTGCCGCCTCCCTCTTTCTCCGGAAAGAACAAATCTTAAAAGTCACGATTTTAAGTATGCTACTCCAGCATGAACAACGAAAGGGAGGGAAACTACATTCGCACTCAGAAAGGCTTAAATACTTACTACAAATACAATATTGTTCTGTCTGTTTTTTCTTTAAATATTAATCTATTATGTTAGTGAAAGATAAAGCAAATACATCTGAAAGATGGTAATCTTTTTTATAGAATTCAACATCGAGTTTCAATCTCAACATATCAGTTTGCAATTATAGTGCAACTAGCTCTTTTACCTTTATTTCTTGATTTTCCTTCTACATCTGTTATTTTTTTAAAAGTGTTTCCACCTTCAATGATAACGATCTTATTTGCGACAAAGACAAGAGAAGCTTTCATATCAGAACTCTGATAACTAACCAAAGGGGACAGGCATTCGAGAATTGAGTTCTTGAATTTGACAACAATCAAGCAATTTATTCTGGGATTTATTTTACCATTTGCTTTAGCACTGATCACGTGACTTAAACTAATGCGACCTAAACATAATTTATGAATGTAGTATTCAAATAGAAGGTCAGCTTAGTAAATTTAGCTACCATGATCATGAAGTCTATCTCCAACAAGAAATATTTATTTTAAATAAAATACTTATGACAGATATTGCAGCTCCGTGCAAATGCACGTCTTTTACATATGGTAGAGCCAGCAATGCATATCATATATCTAGTCGACAAATTATTTATATATGATATTCAGAAAAATATTAGTAGGCAAATAAGTATTAGTTTTTACCTTTAGACAAGTTATTTGCATTTTATACTGTTCGTGATATTATTTTCGTACTTATTAAAGGCCTACTTTCACGGAAAACACAAATGTTCATTTATACTGTTATTTCTTCGTTGATATTGGTGAAACAGTATAGAAACCCGGATTATTAGTAGGTACGCTACTCATATAAATTGTAAAATATTTGTACCGTATCAGTATCTAGTGTTTAATTTATGTTGCATTTTATGGTAATTACACCTACATAAAAATACTTCAGACTTAAATGACGTAAGATACATTACAAATGACTATTTGAAAAAAAACGAAATTTAGAAAAAAAACGAGAGGCAATGTTTTTTCTTAAAAAAACGTACATTTCTGAAAAAATACGAACGTTTTTTTTCTATTTACAACACTAGTGCTGTCGAATTTTTGTGGCATTTGCGGTTTTCGGTTTTTGAGAAAATCGGTTTTCTGAAAGCCGAAAACCACAAATGCGGTTTTCAGAACCGAAACCGCAAATGCGGTGTTCGAAACGGAAACCACAAAAGCGGTTTTCAAAACCGAAACCGCAAAAGCGGTTTTCAAAACCGAAACCGCAAAAGCGGTTTTCAAAACCAACATTTCGGTTTTATGAAATTTCACTTTTTTCAAAAACCGATTTCGACAGCACTAATTGAGCTATTCACTGGAGGATTTGGGGGAGGAGGTAAAAGAGGTAATCATTCCGTCTCAATGGCTACTTTTTTTAAAAAAAAATCTACTTTTAAGATACATAATATCATATTTTTAAATTCTATGTGCGAGGAATATTACTAAAAACGTGTGTGCATATGCCTGCAATACAATGTATAATTTACAACGCAATCGTTGAGCCCTAGTTCAAATAAGTGAGTTGCACACGTATTAAATTAGCACAAAAACTGCAAATGTTGCTTTGTTCGAATGCATTTATTGTATAGTTAAATCTAGGCTGCCTACAGCCATCATACCACCATATGTTATATCGTTGCTATCGTTACAGAATCAACATTCTAAGATACAAAACATTTATATAATAATAACTTCTTAAAAATATATATAACTTCTTCTAACCTATATAAAATAATTAAATAGTTGGCTAGTTTATAACACCTTTGATTAAAATATCTAAATGGTGCAGGTAAAGAATAATACATGCATGCCGAATAATACATGCTGTCGTTCTATCTTTATGGCTCCCGACAGGACTTCTTGAAGTGATTTAGCACTTCTAGAAAGAATTCTGGACCGTATGACAACTTTACAAAGATAAGTATACATTAATTATTGGATAGCCCTCGTATATACAAAATTCACAATACATATCAATACATATCTTTATATTCCATTTTATTTATTCTTTATATCAATTATATTCTTTTATAATTAATTATACTTTAAATTATTTATAACATCGTAGAGGAGGGTCTATTCCAAAAATTATGAACAATTAAAAATTTGTTTTTGGTCCAAGCATAGCTTTTTTTTTTAAAGAAACATGGTCGAGGCTCTCTGAATATTTAAATTCATTATAAATAAGGATGTTACAAAATATATTTCCTGCGCTTGATAATTAGGTGTCTCATATATTCATTACATAGGTAAAATACGACATAGATAATATAGAATTCAGAAGAAGAAAAATAAGATGAAATTATGATAGGAAAAATCAACACAATTGATGTTAATTAAATTATAAGATAACGTGATTTAATATTGAATCACAACTGATTAAAATGAAATATTGGTTAACACAAATATATTAAATTACCATAAAAAAATAACATAAACATTAACAAAATCCTAAGTACAATCTAATAAAGTACATTGTATTTCGCACTCTTGAGTATGTTCCGATCGATTACATAAAGATTCTGAATTTGAGTTTCTGTTACTGTAAACTTGTCCATCTAGGAATCTATTTTGTGACCAGGTACGCTGATTCGTATTGCGATTTCTACTAGGATTCCTATTATAATTCCGGTAACTTCTGTTACCGTTACCATATCTATAATTAGGTTGAGTTGAATTGCCGGTACTATTTTGATTATTTGTTCTAGTACCAAAATAATGGACACTATTTCCTTGAGAATTAACACTATCTTTATTTTGAATATTTAAATTTCGAATGTACGCATAATTAATATTATTACGTCTAGATGTAACCTGACTTTTTTCTGGATTTCTGCTATTTCTTTGTGCTAGAAATTGACTTTCGTAGCTCACAAGGAACCCTAGGTATCTATCAGAGCCCGATTTTCATGAAACTTTGCATATAGAGAGAGTACCTCGGGAAACTCGCACAGCCAAAATTGTAGCTGCAGAGTCCAAGACGTTGGGGCACTAGGGCCCGAGAAAGATCAAAAGTGGAACGTTAGTACATTAAGGACATGGTCAGAAAATGCACGTTTTTCTTTAAAACTAATCATTGTAGCAACACGAAATGAGCATACATGGATACCAGATGGTCGATATGATCTGTTAAAAGTTATAAAAAGAATATCCGCCATCTTGAAAGAAGCCATGTTACTGGTGTGATTGGTGTAAATGAGAAGAGGGTCATCCGATGCATTAATTTTAATGTAAATAGTCACAAAAACCTGTTGGTGAAGTCTGTTGTTGGATTACATTATTCCTGTGCTTCTGGTAGAGTGGTTTAGGTACAAGATAAGCAAAGTGTATCTCATGACACTCGACCAGATGCAGGGTATGGAGCGCTATAAAAGGACTGATATGACGTTCTAATTTCTGTTCGAATTAGGCCAAGTCTATTAAAAAGTTACTAGTTAATATCAACCATGACATCATTATGAAGATTGAACCCGTCATATCAGCACATCACACCAATTACATGCTGACTGTGACACAAATGATGTGCTAAAGTTACATTTTGCTCGGTTTTCTAGTTCCACTGATTCCACTCATAGCGCTCCATAATCTGGATCTGCTTGAGTGTCATAAGGTAAACTTTGCTCATCTTGTACTTAAAGCACAGGAATAATGTAACACCACAACAGACTTCACCAACAGACCAGAAAAACAATAATAATTTAATCCAACTACAGACTTTACCAACAGGTTTTTGTGGCTATTTACGTTAAAATTAATGCATCGGATGACCCTCTTCTCATTTACACCAATCACACCAGTTTCAACATGGCCTCTTTTAAAATGGCGGATATTCTTTTTATAACTTTTAACAGATCATATCGACAATCTCGTATCCATGTATGCTCATTTCGTGTCGCTAAAATGATTAGTTTTAAAGAAAAACGTGCATTTTCTCACCATGTCCTTAATGTACTGACGTTCCACTTTTGATCTTTCTCGGGCCCTAGTGTCCCAACGTCTTGGACTCTGCAGCTACAATTTTGGCTGTGCGAGTTTCCCGAGGTACTCTCTCCATATACAAAGTTTCATGAAAATCGGGCTCTGATAGATACCTAGGGTTCCTTGTCAGAACTAAAATGATTAAATGATTAAAATTGACACATTGAGCGGTCATCAACATTTGTTGTAATCTAAATGGTAATAAAATACGGACAGAAGCTATTATACGTGATTCTGGTTGGTTTGGGTTTAGTGCTTTTAATTCATTGTATGTAGCCACTACAAACTCAGTAACATTTTTATGTATCTTAGGGTCAAATAATTTCGTTCTTAGCAATGCGTCCCTATTTGCTAACATGAAGTCATTTTCATAGTTTGCCAATAGCGCCTCTTTAAAATCAGAATACCCATTAATGTTATCTCGGATTGCTTTGTACCAAGTCAAACATGGGGGCAATAAAACATGAGGAAGAAGTTTCATGAATTTCGATTCTTTAATTCCCATTAATTCGCACTCATCCTCGAACTTTTCTATAAATACCCTAGCCGGGATATCCTCAGGTACACCACTGAATTTTGTTAAGGATTTTATTTCACTGAATCGCAAAGGCGTATCAGTACTATAAGATTTAGAACACTTACAGTTACCGTGAGAGTTCTTACTCTTCCGTGTAAGGTGCTTCGTTCTTCTTCCTGATTCGGTGCTTACTTCACTATCAACCGATGATCCACTATCTTCAAAAATTACTTGGGAATGAGGTGTTGGTTCTGTCCCATTACCAGGAGGTTGATTGATATTCCTAGGTCCATCATCGCGCTCCATCTCCTTAGCAAACATATAGTTTTCCTTGAAAGTATGGAACTCCTCTTGAAGTCCTTTAATCCTATTAGAATGTTCGTTTACAACCGATTCTATAACTTCGACGGCATTTTGTACTCCGGTATAGGTTTCAGCTACCTGTTCCATTTTCTCTTCGCATTTCTCGAATCTGGCATTAATTTGTACATTCATTTGGTTTTGCTGCTGATGTAACTGTTCCCATTTAAGGTCGTTTCTCTGCTGTAACTGTTCCAGCCGCTGATATATATTATCTTCTAGTTTGCGTTGGAATTGGTTCATTTTGTCATCAAATTGTTTTTCCATTATATGTTGCAAATCATTCATTTTGTCATTAAATTGCTGTTGAGAAGTATCAATTTTTTGTTGCAAATCATTCAGCTTGTCATTAAATTGCTGTTGAGAAGTATCAATTTTTTGTTGCAATTGCTGTTGTGATACGTCCATTCTGTGTTGCAAATTGTTCATTTTGTCCTCAAATTGGTCTTCAATTTTATGCTGCAAAGCATCCATTTTGTCATCCAACTGTTGTTGAGACCCATCTATTTTTCGTTGCAAGTCGTTCATTTGACGAGATATTTGTTTGAGTACATCTGCCAAATTCTCAGATGCACCTGCTTCACTTTGAATAGTCCTAATATCGTTAACCTCGCTATCTGATAAATCCATCTTAGTGTTTCTATATATTAACTTTCCACTCCTCAAGATGGTATAATTATTAATCGACTCAATGATGTATGTAGTTTAACTATACTTTCAAACAGTACACAATGCATAAAACAATTTTGTAGCACTCACTTGTTTTCTGCTAAACTTGGTTTACTAAACTTCTTACCAGTTTTTAGCTATTCCCGGTGTGAAGGCACCATTATACAACGTAATCGTTGAGCCCTAGTTTAAATAAGTGAGTTGCACACGTATTAAATTAGCACAAAAACTGCAAATGTTGCTTTGTTCAAATGCATTTATTGTATAGTTAAATCTAGGCTGCCTACAGCCATCATACCACCATATGTTATATCGTTGCTATCGTTACAGAATCAACATTCTAAGATACAAAACATTTATATAATAATAACTTCTTAAAAATATATATAACTTCTTCCTCTAACCTATATAAAATAATTAAATAGTTGGCTAGTTTATAACACCTTTGATTAAAATATCTAAATGGTGCAGGTAAAGAATAATACATGCATGCCGAATAATACATGCTGTCGTTCTAAATTTTGGAAATAAGTAAGCTTTTTTTGTTGTGTAACTTACGAAATTGGGAACATAAAATATGTAATAATATACAAGGTGTCCCAAAAGTAATGGTAAAAATGAAACCACAGATTCCTGGCACCAAAAGAAGAAAAATGTTTATATGACATATAGTCCTGGAATGGATAGGGGCGGAGCTAGACAGTGTAGGGGGAAAGGAACTTCACACCTGCCAGCGGAATAACGATGGGAGCTAGGAAGGATGTTCAGAAAAACATAAAATTCATATCGGCTTGACATGTTAAACGTATGTTACATAAATGCGCCAAGGATTTTCCATACGTCATTTAGGGATTCACCGAATGTCTCTACGGCAGATGTAAGGAAACGGTGTAGTAAAGATGGAAACCATACAGAAGAAACTTATCCATGGGACGATTACACGCACATCTACAATGGGAGTCAAAGCAAAGATCACTTAGCATGTTTGCAAAATCTCAGGGGGTTATGGAAAGTGGTATACCAGATAGAAACTTGCAGAGAGAGGTTAGAAATAAGAACAAGTGTAAGTAGTCGTGTTATGTAGGGCCTAATGAAATAACAGGCAGAATCCACAACGACGTACTGTATTTGCAATGCAATATCTTACACAGAATAGCACTACAAACTACTAGGTCATACGTGCAAACAATAAACGTGCCTAGAGAAGATGTTCAAAGTGCTGTCGTCCCACATCTATACAAACGTGCTAATCATGAGTTTCGAGTGCATTCCATCTCTCGTGGTGTGTTGCGTAACTGTTCACACGCATCTTCAATGTGGTTTCGTGAATCGGCAAGTTCCATTCCCTACCTGTGAAGTTCCTTTCCTCCCACATTCGAAGCTGTCTAGCTCCGCCCCTGTCCACTTCTGAATAATATGTCATGTAAACTTTTTTCTTGGTTTGGAGCTAGGAATCTGTGGTTTCATTTTTCACCAGTACTTTTGGGATACCCTGTTTAGTATCAAATAGAGCAACAAATATTGTTTATCAAAATGTTAACAGGTGGCGCCGCGTAGCGTACCTAATGCTCTCGCCTTCGGTGCGAGCGCTCCCGAGTTCGATTCCCGGCGGGGCCACTCGGTCGAAAAAGTGTCCAACGCTTTTTCAGGCCAGCCACCCTGAATGAGGTTTTCCTGGGTTTTTCTCATTCACACCAGGCCACTTCCTTCCATCCGTAATCCTTTCTTCCTTCCCTTTCCCAGGATTGTGCGCTCGCCGAGGGACATCCCCCTCCAAACGTGAAAGGCTCAATGGCCTTAGATGCCGAAAGCTCAGAAATCTAAATCCCCGCCCCAAAAAATGTTAACAGTGTGTTTAAACTGGGCTTACTTCCCGTAATATATATGAGTTCATGTTACTTTAAACAATAGTTAATGTTTCATAAATATTCACTCGGAGATCAGATTTACAAAATAATATACAAACTAATAGATAACAAGCCATTTTTGCCTCATATTCTCGAATTTACTGCAGGTAAGTTGCATATTCAAACGCCTTTTAAACAGACACGGATCTAATCGGAAAACCTAATAAATGAGATTTTCAGAAGTGAAAGACAATTTTATAATTTTAATTTTTCCACAATTTGCTAATTCAAACGTTGGTTCCGAGTATTTGGTGTCACGTGACAAAAGTAAGAAACATGCGAGGCTATAACAATGTAAAGATAATATTTAATAGTGATTTTAACAGATTTACATTAACTATAAGAAACCCAGGCAGTGAAATTCATGTTGTTTTAGTTCATTTAGGTTGATTTTTAATGTTTCATTTTGGTAGCATTCAGAGACTCACGAAAGTTTATTTAATCTTATACAACTCCATATTTATATCTAACACATTTCTATAATATTGAGATAATTATTCAAAGATCAAAACAATTCGAAAGTAAAAAGTAGTCGACGTTATTGAATATTTATTTATATTTTAGATGTTTTATCACATGTTTTTCTTTGAAAAATTAATTTTACTAACACACCTTAAGGCCACATATATCAAAATATGAAATAATATTATGAAAACGTGTTACTTCATTTAACATTAATGGTTTACAAATGTTTGGAAAAGGCAAACGCTATTAGAAAACACAGTTGTAGATGTTATTACATGCCATCATGTTTATTGACATATTTAATTGGAATTTAGTTTATGTTCATCATTATATTTATTATTTCATTCACTGTGAATGGTTTACATTATGTTTTTTTTTTCTTGAATAACAGTAAAATAGCTTCGAATATATATATATATATATATATATATATATATATATATATATATATATATATATATATATATATATATATATATATATATATATATATATATATATATATATATATATATATATATATATTAATTTACGCAAGTAATACAACTCTGGTCATAATCTTCAATTCATCATCAATATTTCTGGTATACAGTATTCACTATGAGACAGTTCAGAATATTGGGAATAGTATGAATATGAATAAACTCCATAGGATAAAGTTCGCCCAATGACGTCCACCACAACAAATGTTCGGATATTATAGAGATTTGGAGTAATTGTTTTTTTTTTTTTTTATTTGATGTACTTGGCATTGTGCAGTTCAAACTACATGTTATAACTTATTTGTCAGTAAAACACTAACAAATTCTTAAATACTAGTAATTCCATGTATATTTATGATATTTCTGTCACTTTAAAGAAAATCATTAAGAAATTGCGACCACATGATATGGAACATAAAACACAAACATACAGAAAATAAGTTCAGATGCCTGATGTGAGATTTCTTTGCCTCTTCTTCTTCCTATTAATTCATGGATTTCTATCTCCAGTCATAAATGTTGAAGGCTTTTTGTCTACGTAGAAACACGTTATGGCAAAAATACATTTGGCTCCGTAGTGAAGGTTTCTGGTACTCTTGATCAGCACCATCATTTCAGGTTTTACTTGGGGTAAGAGGGACAACACTTTCCAAATAAACACAATTTCATGTGTTTTATTCAATACTATGTACTATTGATTAAAATGTGTATATGTCTAGAACTTATGGGGGAGGAGTAATTGTTACCCCCTTGAAATTCCAAACGACGCTACTGCTCTTGATCACTAAAAGTAGAAAGAATAATAACAACCATTCTGAAAAAGTGTTTCTCCTTAATAATGATTTTTTTTTTTTTTTTTTTTTTTTTTTTTAGTTCTTGGATTAGTAACTATGTAAATATCTTAATAATGTATTATGGAAAGCGAAACCGAACTCGTTCGTGCTCATATGGTTAGCGTACGCGTCTTCGGCGCCAAAGACCCAGATTTGATTCCCAGTGGAGGCATATGTGGTTTGGGTTTCACCTTAAGCTTGAGCTGTTTATATCTACATCTCATATAGCCTATAATGCAACCGATGTACCAAAAGAAGGCAAAACCTGATTCATGGCTGGAGATTAGGATAATGCTCAGTTGTTCCAGTACCTTCTTGTAAAATTAAATTCAAAAATGTAAAAACATAACAGTATTCTGATTCTCAATAAGTTGTGTTGGTAGTACCGGTATATTCAAACGTACCAGTATTATAATTCTTATAAATCAATGCAAGTTGTATCCCATATAGACGGTATTTTGATTCTGATGATGATTTCCTACAGGAGGAAGATGATAAAATACGTATTTTACGCGACGCCAGAATTTATACATAAAACAAACACTCTATTTACGAAAGCTAATATTTTCTTGTATTCACATAATTCCGGTCATGTCTTGAAAGTAATATTTTTTAATTATTTCAAATTACAAGATACAATACGTTACAAAAGTCACATTTCATGTACATTTATTGTTAGCTTTTGTTTTAAATATTTAACTTTGTGCGTTTGTTTCTAATATTTTTCCCGGACTATGGTAACTGAAAAAAAATAGAAGGCTGGTATCATTTAGATTATTGAACATAGGCTTCATTTAACCCCTTCAGTGTGGGTGGCGTATATATACGTTTTCATTTTGCTTTGGCTATTTTGTATTGCGTATTGCGAATATACTTGCCTATAATATGAGTAATGTTATCCCGACAATATTTAGCTAGTTTGCGCTCAGCTGGTTTCAATTGTTGCTTAATTAAAAGAAGAAGAGGAAAAAGAAAGAAATTAAAATAGAGTTTGGGCTTCGTCAAATACAGTTTTCATTCTTTGTTTTGTTTGAGATCAGACAGCACAGTAATGGCTTCAAAACGATATTTCAACGATGCTGACATCGAGCAAGAATTATTAATTAGTGATTCTGATGTAAGTGATTTTGAAACAGATTTAGAATCAACATCCAAAGTTCCCCCCAAAAAACTACACTTTTTACAGCGGTTCGCATCTGAAAATTACGCACTGAAGGGGTTAAGCTCGTATTACCAACGATTTCATGGCCTTATAAAATTTTCATGCGGGAATCCTGTACAGCTGGTCGGTAACAGGTTTTTGAATCTCCTTGATATCAAACTTATCACTCTTTAGCTGCAACTTTACCTTAGGGAACAGAAAATAATTGAACCGAGACAGGTCTAAAGAGTAAGGTGGGTGGTGCAAGGTTACGATTTGTTTTTGAGCTAGAAACTGCGGAACAAATTTTGTGTATGCTTTCCGTTTCTCAAGTATTCAGTAAAAATTCCTATATTGAGTGTGCCTGCTGTTAACCGTGACGGCACTTTTCAATCTTTTTTCACCATTTTTTGTTCAGTGACGGTGATGACATCATGTCGGGTTGTGGGCCGACCACTCTGCTTGTCATCTTTCACTGCCTCCCTACCTTCTCAAAACACTTTGTGCCAGTCAAAAAAGTTTCTTTGGCTAACTGTTGCATCAACATAAACTTTCTCATTTTTAGGGTTTACAGCAGAATTTAGCCGCTACACATTGTTGGTCATTCTCTTCCATTTCACACTTTGATACAGACTAACAACAATGGTGTAAATTAGATATCTTACCTTTAAACTACTTCAACTACACTAATGGCAGTTTGTATTCTTGTTAATAGACCTAGTACTGCGCACTTCAATCGGTGCTTTACAAATAGCGTTGGCACAAAAGCGGTATAAAAAGACCGGAAATTTACGGACAACACTGTATATATCACTTTCCTGTGGCCACACATGAAATTATGTATTATATATTCCATAGTGATTCCAATCCGAACGTCAAAATTGAGCTTTTTTTTTTTTCAATTTAAATATAGAAATCGATGCTCATAACACAAATGGAATACGGATCTTAATGTGTCATTGATAATACCTATATTTTGTACGTATATGATGTGTTAAGTATAGTAACAATAAAGACAAAGAGCATTTATATGTAGAACTTTTCATCCATGTCCTTGCATTGTGACTCTGAACCTCTTGAACCGCCCGACAAATCTCGATTAAATTTTCAACGTAGATGCGGTTCTGGCCTGGAAGTGATTTTAGCTATTTACTTTGACGGTAGAACTTAGGGAGGGGGAGGGAGCCGTAGAAAAAATTAAATAAAACTTAATAACTCTTGAACCACCCAACCGATCTTGATCAAATTTTCAATGTAGATGAGGTTTGGGACTGGGATGATTTTCATCATTTGACTTTGACGGAGCAACGTCGGGGAGGGGGTGAAGGGGGAAATATACAAAAAATCAATAAATATAAAAATAAAAGTGACTATGTTTGTGAATTAATAACTCTTGAACCACCCGATCGATCTCAATCATATTTTCAACATATATGAAGTTCAAACCAGGGAAGTTTTTTTATCATTTCATTTTTACAGTAGATCTTAGGGGAGGGGGAGGAAAGGAGGAAAAATATGTTAAAATGAATAAAACTTAATAAATCTTGAACTGCCCGACAGATCTCGATCAAACTCTCAACATAGATAAGGTTTGAGCCTGGGATGTTTTCTTCATTTAACTTTTATGGTGCAATGAACGGGAGGGGAGGGGGAGATATATGTCAAAAAAGCAAAAAATAAAAGTGACTGTCTTTCTGACTTCATCACGCTTAAACCACCCGATCGATCTTAACTAAATTTTCAACATAGATGAGGTTCAGATATGAGGTGGCTTTTATCATATCACTTTAACTGTAGAAGTTAGGGGAGAGGAAGGGGAGGGGATAAATCTATAAAAATAAATGATACTTAATAACTCTTGAACCACCAGACCTATCTTGATCAAATTTTAATCATAGATAAGGTTCGGGCCTGGGATGTTTTCATTATTTCACTTTTACGGTGCAACCTATGGGAGGGATATATATATATATATATATATATATATATATATATATATATATATATATATATATATATATATATATATGTAAAAAGAATAAAAACAAATGTGACCGTCTTTGTGATTTCACGCTTAAACCACCCAACCGATCTCAATCAAATTTTCAACATACATGAGTTTAGGGACAGGGATTATTTTAGGCTATTCACTTTGACAATGCAACGTAGGGGAGGGAAAGGGGAAGAAAAATTTTAAAATGGTGAAAAATGACCAATATTAGTATTGAATCCATAGATTTTGGGTCGATGAGGGAAATAGTGACACTTCTGATGCTGTTTCAATCCAAGTTCGGGTCTGATAGTTGTGGAGGTGGAGGGTACAATGTAGGGGAGAGGGATGAACATTTAAAAATGATAGGAAATGACTAAATTAGTGTCGAATCCATAATTTTAGGAGTAGCTGAGATTAACAGTGACGATTCTGATGCCGTGTGCCGCAGCACGGAGGTGTGGTAGGAAGACCTACTATATGATAATGATCGAAAATAACCAATATTAGTGTCTAATTCATAGTTTTAGGGATCATTCAGATGAACAGTGACATTTCCGATCCAATGTAAATACAAAATCAGCTCCGCCACTTGGGGGAGGAGGAGAAAGAGATATATAAAAATGATAGAAAATGGCCACTATCAGTGTCGAATTTATAGTTTTGTGGTCCCTTAAATGAACACTGATATTTTCGACTCCGTTTAAATTCAAATTCAAACCCGCAATTTGGGGGAGAGGAGGAGAGATTAAAAAATTATAGAAAATGACCGTTATTAATGCTGAATCCACATTTTTGGGTGGCTGAGATGAACGGTGACACTTTTGATGTCATGGCCCGCAACATGGGGAGGGGGAACTATATATATATGGTCAAAACTGACCGATATTACGATATTAGTGTTGAATCTATGGTTCTTGCGGATGAGGAGGGGTGACATACATTAAAATTATCTAAAATTAGGAATATCAATGTGCATTTAAATTATGTATTTCAACCCAGCGAAGCGGGTTGAGTTGAGTTGATTTTGAGTTTAACGTCCCGTTCAGCAGCGAGGCTATATGAGACGTGGACCTCCCGATTAACGTGGAATCTGAACCATATGAGCTTCCGCCGGGAATCGAGCCCGGGTCTCGCGCGCCAAAGGCAAGTACGCTAACCGCTTAAACACCGAGGAGTTCTCCCAGCGAAGCGGGTAGTATATGCTAGTATATATACGAGGGTCAATACGCAAGTTTTGAGATACGCATTGTTGAGTCACAGAATTTGAATTCCAATAATTGCGTGTTTGGTAGTGGTATCCAGAGCGAAGAAGCGAAGCAAGTTTCAACTCGCCTGGCTTATCGGTGTGGCCGTATCGCTTTCACTTGTTTGTTCATGTGAACAGTATTCGGCTGTCTAAAATGGAGCTCGAAAGGGAACATATTCGGGCAACGATCCTTTACGATTTCAAAAGTAGTTTGAACGAGACACAAAGCCTTAACCGTTTGCAGGGGGCATTTGGGGACCTTGCTACAATTTTTCGGTGGTTTGGTGAATTCAGAAGAGGCCGGACATCGCTTAAAGATGAAGAGAGAGATGGACGTCCGGCAACAGCTGTGTCAGATGAAAACATTGCCGCTGTGGAACAAATGATTCGAGAAAATTCTCGAACAACTTTCAAGAACATTGAATCTACAGTGAACATTGGATCGCCAGCAGTAACAAAAATTCTCCATAATCATCTTCGGCTCAGGAAGGTTTCATATCGTTAGGTGCCTCACACTTTGACTGAAAAGCAGAAGCGCATGCGTGTGGAATGGTGTGAAGAAATGCTTGCAAAATTTGATGGAGGCAATTCTTGACGCGTCTCTGACATTGTTACTGGTGATGAGACTTGGATCTATCAATTTGACCCTGAAAATAAACGCCAGTCTACAGTTTGGATCTTTCCAGACGAAAATCCACCCACGAAACTGAAGCGACCGCGAAATGTGGGGAAGAAGATGGTCGCAACTTTCTTCTCCAAATCTGACCATGTTGCAACTGTTCCACTTGAAGAACAAAGGACTGTTACTGCCCAGTGGTACATCAATGTTTGCCTAACAAAAGTGTTCCAGAAGCTTCGGGAACGGCGTCCAAGAACTGGATTGCGTGGGATCCTGCTTCATCATGACAACGCGTCCGCACACACGGCCAACATCACAATTCAGTCTTTAGAATCTACGGAAGTCAAACTTATGACTCATCCGCCGTATAGCCCTGACCTGGCCCCGTGTGATTTTTTCTGTTCCCCAGGATCAAAGATCGCATGCGTGGGAAAATATTTTGCAGGTCCTGAAAAAGCTGTAGTAGCTTACCATAATGAACTTTCAACCCTTGAAGAAAAAGACTGGCAACACTGCTTCCAAAAGTGGTTTTCGCGGATGCAAAAGTGTGTACAGTGTAATGGTGAATACTTTGTGAAATTGTAAATGTTAAATTGATTTTAAGTATGTAAGTTATTTCACATCTCAAAACTTTCTTAGTGACCATCGTATATTCGCTCTCTTCACTAACCTTAGTATTCCAGTAAAATCAGTATTTCGCTTCCTATATTTCATCTATTGTTTGTCGTTAATGTAGTCGTTAATCTTTGCAGAAATTTTAACAAAAAATATTTTTAAATTAATTACCTGCAGTTGTTATGTCTATCCCAATTGCGTAACATCCCCTCTCAAATTTATTCCATTCGTCATAATTGTTTATTCTGATCTTTTATCTCTATTATCCATCTCGGAATCAAATACAGTAGGGCGTCGATTATTCGAACGTCGGTCAACCGAACGACCGCTTAGCCGAACTGTGTACTCGCTCGCACCTGTTACTCTCCCACCCTACCGTCCATCATCTCCCTCACTCCCAAACCAAGTTTCCCACAGTAGTCGCCGCACTGAGCCACAGCTGGCGGAACATTGCTTCTAATGGGGCCTTCATAAGGCGCTGCTGACCGGCCAAGCCGCCAGTCGCTGTGTTTCAACAATCAGCACACTTATGTCGGTTTGGCACTGGCTGTAGAAGTAGCGGCAGTATCAAAGCTGTTCACAGCAACAGCTGTGCCAGCTTAGAGTTGAGGCGTGCCGCTCCGCGCATGGCAAATAAACATGTACAGTTCGATTATCCGAACAAACCAGTTTTCCGAACACCCATGTCCCCCAATTACTTCGGATAATCGACGCTCTACTGTAACTATAATTAACCTTAGTCCAGCGCTACTCTGTTTCTACGTGGAACGTTATTTAATTTTCGGGTACGGTAGCTGTTGTATAAAAAAATCAACGAAGGCATTTTTTATACAACGATTTAAAGATGTTACTAGAAGGTTCGTTCTACCCTTTACTTATTCTTCTAAGACAATCTTCATCGATCAAATTCTACAGTGGTGCCAGGTTACTCTACTCTGTTAGTGTGTAATAAGCTGTCATATTGACAGTATTGCGATGTGTTATTCGTTTTACCACCCACTCGTCCTCATAAGGTATTTCGGTAAGTCCAGTCATTTATTTATTTACTAATTACTATAGAGAGAAGCGTATTGTATGAAGCATGGAAGTGTCTACAAATATATGATATGTAACCTAGATCAGACATAGTAAGAATTTGTGGCCATGTCCTTGTTGAGAAATATACAGTACAACGCAACTTTCTGGCATTAGTTACTACGTCATCCACCTGTCTCTTATGTGTAGGGCTGCCAACAGTACGGGTTTAACAAATCAGATACGGCTGTACGGGTTACTATTCAAAATTTACGGCAGAACTAATAATTTTGACACTGGTTTTGGAGCTTTCTTCGTTCAGGCATTGTTGTACTTAAAGGAATGGTATGATTACGAAAATTTCGTATACAAATATTCTGAACTATTGAATTTGGAAACCTTCTCAATTGGTCTGATGTTACTAATATTCTGAATAATGTTAGAGTTAACGTAAACATTGACAAGCTGAATTCACAATTCACTACCTAAAAAAATGCTAAGCGAGATTGATCAGTGTAATAAATGGTTAAAAGTTTTTCAAGCTATACCTGACTCAACAGCGTTGTTTAATTTAGCTGTATTTGTATTACCAATACCTGCAAGTAATGCATTTTGTGAAAGTGTTTAGTATTACGGGAAATATTTTAACTGATGCAAGAAACTGTATGCATGAAAATTTACTGAAATCTGATATAATGGTAAAAATTAACTTTCACACGACCAGCAAAGAATTTTATTCTTATGTGAAAAAAAAAATCTACTGAATTGAAGTGCTAAAAATGAAAACAAATATAAATTTAAGTCTGTTTAGAAATAAATATTAATTACAGTTTCAAATCAACATTGCTAAACATATATTTTTTAAAAAAAAACATACATGAATGTGTTTAACTAGAATGAGATTCTAATTTAACGAAATTGAATTTGGAGGACTCAAGCTGAGAATGTACAGGTGAGCAGGTGTAAATGTTGGCAGCCCTGATTATGTTATGTAAGTTTTATTTAGCATACGAATAAAAGGTAAGAGAAAACATAGTTATGTGCGCAAACCAATTGTAGCTGTACCTTCAAAAACCGTTGTGCAATTTTCGCTCAAAATTCGATTTTTACTGGAATAGGAACATTTTGGAATTGGGTATATTCTTACAAAGAACCGTCATGCTATATTGTTCATATAAGAGGTCATTACGTTATAAAAGAAAACCCCCATGTGATGTTCCTGTGAAACTGCTCCAAGCACATTTCGCTAAATGTTATAAGAGACACATAGCTGATGTTAAAATCATAACAATAAAGCGTGCAGCAACTTCATACATATCCTTTTCTCAGCCTGCCTCCTAACAAACAATAAAAACAATGCATTCGTTTTTGGTTGCACCCAGGGGTAAAAGTGAGGGAGATTGCGGAGGACGTCGTCCCCCACTTCCATAAAATATATATGGCGTCCCCCACTTTCTAAAAAAAATTACAATGGGCAATGATAGACATGGGGGACGGCGTACCGTCATGCGTCCCCATAACTTTCCAGATCCACTTTTACCTCTGATTACGCCTATAAATTTTTGAATTTCACACATAGCGGTTTTAGAACGCACAGTGACTAAACGTGATTAAAGATAAAAACAAGTACATTTTACACATAACATTTACTACTAATTAATTGATTTTACAAAATAAAACGGATTCAATTCCATGACATCTGAAATTGACACTTCACAATATGCCTTGTAAATGACACCCGAGGAATAAATAGTTATAGCTTTCTGAAATATTCACAGAACATACGTTAATTATTGCAATTTCGTCATTTTTCTGAAAACTAAGTGACAATTTGTCTTCTACAACTGAATTTTGCATCACCCTGTATATGTTCTTTCCAAGCCACAACCAAATATGCTACCTAAACGTTCTATACATCATGATGGAACGTAAGTGCACAAATTAGTAGAAAAGGCTAAAAGATAATGAAGTTAGTACCTGTTGCTCTATAAGAACCAGTTTAACCCTTACCATTCTGATAAGACCACGTGATCCTTATCCTAAGTGGAAAACGTATGGCTTCTATCAGTATTTTCTCCAATTTTGTTGAAACATAAAATATATGAAAGCAGAAGCAAAGATAAATCAGAACTTTGTTTCATAGAATTAATGAATAGATTCGAAACCAAAGTACAATTCAATAAACTGCGAAAGAGAAAGAGTAACGCTAAGCTCATTAAAGGCGATAAAGCTGAAGAATGGCACAGCATTTGTTAAACAGCAACATCATCCACCAGAAGTTAAATCAACAAACTACATGGATATAGCTTTGTGTGGAATGAAAAGAGACGCTCTGTGCAGTGATGTATATCAAGAGGGAATATTTCCGGATAATATGAATGAGAACGTAAGAAAAACAATTTCCGAGAATTTGAGATTGATCTATTTTTACTATTGTGTGTAAACAAGATATTCCGGGAAGTATTTAATTAAAAAGCTCCACGTGACACACATTTCTGATAATCATATCCATCGTGTCCGATTTGGTGGGTAACGTGTCCGCTCTAATGACATGCAGTGCATACATAACCTCATCACTACGTTGCTAGATGTAACTGAGCAAAGATGGTACATAAACGTTGTTTTTAACAAATTTTCGGAGAAAGAAATCGAATGGTGTAATATTTGGCTGTCAGGATAGCCAAAACAGACGATTATTGCTTTCTTTTTCAGCACGTGTGAACTATTACTTATTCTGTATATAATATTAGTGAAAATAAGTGAGAGCTTCGTCCAGTTGGACAATGTAACCTTTAAAATTAGCATTCAGTTTGGGATAACAACCGTTTTCTGTGCCAAAATGTGAGTCACGAATCACAGTTACGTCAGTGAAGAAAACTGAGGTGTGCTCTTTTTCGAAAAATAGCATACAGAATCAGTGCCAGTGCCAAGTTTAACTTCTTTTGGTAGGCGAGATAGGAACACATTTTATTTTTTCATAGAGATATACCACAAAAATAATAGTTTTATATCATTTGACCTACATTACAACGCAATATGGCTGTGGGCAGTCGGGAAGGGGGGCGGACGATGGCACCGAGAGGCAACCGCTTTCTTGCCCCTTTAGTGTCATCACTGCACAAAAGACGTTGAATTTTGGTTTAGCAAGCGAATTGCTTGTATTGCATGAGGAACTTGCACAGTTCCCGAAGTTGATTCCGCAAACGTAAGGTGGGAATGCATTTTCATTATTTATTCTAATCCAAATTACTACTTTGTGCATATCCCTATTACTAATTCGAAATTGAGCAAAGTACAATATAGCAGGAATTTGAATATTAAAGGGATGTTGTTGCCGATGGTAGAAACCTAGAACCAGATTTGTGTCTAGATAACATACATCCTAGGATCAGTATATTTGACTCCTTCTCTCCAGCTTATATTACAGAATAATTTATTATACTAGAAATTTTCCATATGGGGGTTTCTGCACTGAAAACATGCTTTTACTTATTTGAGTCATCATACCATATCATGTAATGTATATTCAAAAGTGACGTGTGTAGACCACGATTTAGTGCTGCATAAATTGTCGACAATTTGTACGATCTAATTTACAACGCAGGAACATTTAATGTACGAGCAGGGCAAATGCAGAAGTACAGTATAGGACGCCACAGTATTAAACCGGCGCTGTAGAAAGCACATAGAAATACATAGCTAGCCAGGAACATTAATCTAGTTAACTCTATATTTATGGTTATTTATGGCCCTCCCACACGTCAAGGTCTGCGGCTGTTAGTTACGCCCCTGGGCCCGTTCCACACATGACAAGTTAATTAAGGGGACAACATTGACAAATCTCAAAGCCATACAAACAAATATTACTTCTGGGGCCCCTAATAGTAGACATTTTTTTTTTACTGAAATGAGCTCACGACTTATTTTTGTTTTATTTACCTTTTTTGTGCTGTTTTCTTTATGTAATGTAGTGAACCTGTTTGATGCTTCATTTATAATATCATGTTCGTATCGTATATGAAGTAAGAAAATTTTGTCTTAAAGTGCCCCTCCCCCTTCCTTGAACGGCCGGCGGGAGCTTCCCTGGGGGACCGTTATCCCTTGCCCCCCACAAGTTACGGCCCTGTTCTATTCTTGTAATTATTGCATTTCTAAAATGGTTGGTAATGAAAGGACATATTTATGATATACTTAAAATATGGAATAAACAATTTGTTTTTTCATATTTTTCCGAACAATTTCAGTGTTAAGTGGTTGACGCATCACAAACTTATACCACTATCGCTATCTACAGACCATTAACAATTCAATGCAAACACCTAGAAAAAGTGCTACTTACCAGATGGCACTGGTTCATATTTCACCATTTGAACAGTTTTCATGCTATGCGGAATGGAGTCATATAGGTCATAAATGATAGCAAGTGGAATATACCTATTATACCATTCCGCGAGCGTGAATCATTCCGTTCTGTGACAAAGCGTGGAAATCTGCGCTGGGTTTGTGTATCCGAAATAGGTCACAGATGTATCAAATACAATTATGTTCAGATTCAAGGATTGTGTGGACCAAGGTAGGTTTTGAACTTCATTCCGATGTTCCTCCAACCACGTATCAAAAGCTTCAGTTGTGTGAATGAGAGCATTATCACTCTACAATATGGAATCATTGTCTGAGAAAAGGACATTAAACAATATGAATCATATAATTCTCGGGCGACATAAACTCGGGCAATGACGCGACTGTTATGTAGCTGAGGACCCGGTCAATCTACGATATTCTGACCCACAGCATAACAGAGTCGCCACCATGTTTCAATATTGGGCCACAATGTTTATATTCTATTTAGGGCATCCGTCATACAAATACGGTTCATGGTTTGAAATAAGATGAATAATGATCATTTTTCGATATCACACATTTCCAGTAGTCAGCAATTCATGTTGCATGTTCGTGGCTCCATTGGCGTTATACTAAAGCGTTATGGTTCGTTATCAGCTTATTTTCCCGTACAAACCCAATATCAATTTCATGTAATTAGCAGCGGACTCTGATTGTCGACACAGACTAGAGAGTGGGGGCACAGTGGTTCAGTGGTAGGGCGCTTACCTCTGATGAGTGGGGTCCCTGGTTCAATTCCCATCTAAGTAAGTTTGTGGTGAACAACATCATGTCCGTGGATTTTGTGGGCACTCCAGTTTCCTCTCACATTTCCACAGATTCTTCCATCGTCATTCACTTGGTTTGATCATCCGACTCCCTTAACCTAAAATGACATAAAAGTGAGACGTTAAATTGAAAGATTTCAAAGATTTATAGACTAGAGGGGTGCTGAATGATGTTTTCCGTCCTTTGTATGGCAGTTGCGTAAGGTATTAAGTACAATCTACTTTAACTTTCTGGGGGGCGGGGTCTGTTACTGAGGTTTTCTTTTCCTGTTTTCTTTGCTTGTGTGGTTTTCTCGCGAGTTTTGTAGGTCGTCCTTGGCAATACACCTAATGCATTTGTCACTTTCTTCATGCTCACACCACATATTCGAGCAACACTAATTTGCTTTTTTCGGAAATTAGAGAGGCCGCACATTTTACATTATCACCGTCTGCTTAGTTCACTCCGTTCTACTGCCTCTCACGTAGTTCCAATTTTGCTCTGACTGGTCAACAACGGCGCAGACTGACCCCAACCCGCATATCTAACTATTTCAAACTCCAAGAGTTTTCATTAAATTAGTAGATCCTATAGGTAGCATATACACAGACAACATTAGAAAAGACGAGAAACAAACAAAAAATAGTAAAACAAACAAGAGTCTTGATAAAATTACGCAGTGGCTAATTGTAACAAATACAACAGGATTGGATATAAACTCTACCTTTTGTACAAACTAGATACTTAGTTAAAAGCGTATTGCAGTATAAAAATGATTTTGTGTTATTATTATTATTATTATTATTATTATTATTATTATTATTATTATTATTATTATTATTATTATTATTATTATTATTATTATTATTAATATGATGTAATAATAAATAAATTGAAGAATGAAGCATATGTGAATAGCAAAGATAAAATATGAGTGAGTGAAGTGGCCGTCATATGCGAGATTATCAATTGTGGAGTTATAAACCGCAAAGAAAGTATTATTTGAAGCACATAGAATCATATTGTAACTGGATGAAATAGAGTTATTATCAATTATATATTATACCGCATAGTGGCAAAAGCTTTCTCTAAGTCAATGTATAGAATGCAGAATGGCGTATCTTATAATAACTGCTAATCGACATATTAAAAGTAGTTAATTACTCACGGGACGAAAATCTGGATTAACCGTAAATATTGCAATAAACTATGAACTATAATTCAATTTTTCACTACAGACTTAGCTTAATACAATGACAACCCCGATTGACTAGTTTTCGGGAGGTAGTTATGCCACGTATGTGGTAATGATTGTTATATTGTGTATTTTACTTCCTTTCAGATAGTTTATGTGAGTCGTATATTAACATGGATGAGACGATGAACCAAAAATTCAGAATAAAATGATTAAAGAAATTATTAATAAAATGATAGGAAAAACGTTGGAAGATTAAATAGAAACGTTGTAGATTGTAAGCGTTTGGTATGCGTGTAGTAAACTTTAAATGCGTATATATGACGTATTCTTGAGCCTTATTAACACGTCAGTACACGCCCCCCAATTGTAACATGAGGACACGCCATGACGGCAATTTGCTCACGCAAGTTTTGATAGTTAATTTCAGAATTTGTACATTTTTATTGAGATTGAGAAATTTATTCTATGAAAGTTTGGCTTCTTAGCTTACTATAGACACTTTCATTACATAGAAAAGATTAACCTAAAGAATTTGAGAAAATTTTTGTTAAGTTTTCACAGTTTTCGAATTTTCTATTGCTATACGAGAACACTCCCCGTTAGCATATTGCTGCACTCTTTGATTTACAAAGTAACGCCAGAACACGCGCTGTGAGCAAATTGCCGCATTAGCTATTTGGGCTATAGGAAATTTTCTCCGTCATATTGACACATGTTTTATCATTACAAATACAAAAAAAAAAATGTACAGACACATCATTGATGTACTAGAACAGTGATGTTATGAAACTAGTCCAGTGAAATTTAGAACGTATATTTACATGTCACCTTCTCCGTCCTTATCGTTTGCAGCTAGTCTTTGGCCACCCTCGGTGCAGTTTGTACATGATTGTCTTATGTTCCTTGCATTTCGGAGTGTTGCAGTTGATGCATAAGACAGTAATTTTCCTGTTCTTTCTACGATAGCAGATACCGCAAAACTCTATTGTGAACTCCCTGATCAGGTGCTGCTTGAGGTTCTTGTCTAGTTGGCTGAAGTTGGAATATTTCAAATAGCCGGTCCTTTATTGACCTTGCGACTGGATAGTTTGCAGCTATTCTTCTTTGCGCATGATCCAAAATAAGCTGTCGGCTAAGTGATTTCAAGAAGTCTTTTCTTGCAGGCTTGTTGAATTTATTATCTCCCTTGTTGTTGACTTTCCAAATAACAAACGAATTTATTCCACCAACATTCAATTTAAAGAAAAACATTGTTAGTAGCCAGTGATTTGAAACAGTCGATACGCTATACTCATTTTGCATGGCGTCACTGACATCTACACCACATTTGTTTTTGTTGTAGAAGGTACTTGATGGTTTGCATGCATCACCTGTACTTTCACTAAACTCATCGTCCTCGTGCCATGTGGAAAGTAATACAATATACTTCTTCTTTGCAGCTTTGTACGATACTAGTGCCACCTGTTGTTCTACTCTTCAAACAATACGTTTAAAGAATGTGCAAACGGCCCTTAAAATACAACACTTAACACTAGAACACGCCCGTTAGCAGCCTGCTCACAACAATCTTTACGTGGTCACACGCGCCGTTTGCAATTTGCTCACGGTGACCAATACACACCCTTCAACTCCCGAACCGTGCGCGTGACTGGCAAAACTGATCAGGGTCAGTTGGAGGTGGGGTGGATAGGGGATAACTCGGCCACTCCGCCCGTATTGTCTTAGAATAAGGAAAGTGCAGGTGTTTTTGCAAAACTGCGGCAATTTGCCGCGGGTGCGTGTAACGACGTGTTAAAGTAATATGGATATTTACAATTATCGATATTATAGTCGTATATGCGATAGAGTTTATTTTTTAAATATCATTTTAACATCCAAAAATATTTTAGTCGGAATTAACAATAACTAAGTATGTACATGATATATTGATAACTACCGTTGGTTAGTTGGAGACTACGCCCCAGACACCCATAATTTACTCGGCCTACGGCCTGGCACTTCTCATATCCTCACATATTTGTAATCTTAAGGGATTTTGAGATATAGGAATAGTCATCTTGTTACGGCAATTGCAAACCCATCTTATTTTCAGTTTTCAGTCTGTTTTCTTCAATTCCAAGGAAAATATTGAGAAACGCTGAAACACTTTTTTAATTAACATGTCTCTACTCTTAAGGGATTTCTAGATGTGATCATGTTATTTTATCAATTATAACCTCCATGTTTTTCATCACACCTTTTTCTTCCTTTCTAAGAAAACATAAAAAGCACTGAAACATATCTCTAATTACACGTCGTAATTTCAATGTCTAAATACCTATTTCCATGTCTCTAACCTTCACGATTTCGAGATATGGCCATTTTATTTCAGGAACTGCATCCTGCATTGATTTTTCTCTAGCTGCCTTTTTTCTTCCCTTGGGAAATATCAAAAACTTCTAACACACGTTTTTGAATATCTTGCATGAAAAATCTAAATACCAAATTTCATGTCTCTAACATTAAGAAATTTTGAGATATGGCCGCATTATTAAAACAGTTGCTACCACTACTCTTTTTGCTTATTATAGTTTCCTTTTCTTCTAAAATAAATATCAAAAAGGGTGCAACACGTTTCTAATAATTTTGAATTAAAAATCGAAATATCGAATTTCAAGTCTGTAACCTTAAGAGGTCCGTGATACGGACATATTACTATAATAATGGTAATTCCCACTTCTTTCTTTTCTCATGCCTTTTTCTTCCCTTCTAGGCAAAATATAAAAGAAACCTTAAAAACGTGTCTAATTATTTTAAATGAGAAGTGCAGATACTAAATTTTATGTCTCTACCATTCAGAGGTCCCGAGATATAGACATGTCAAGATAATAATTGCTACCCCCTTTATCCCTTTTCCCAGTCGAATTTTCAAAATTCCTTCCTGATTAAGACCTTACATCATAAATCCTATGTCCTGTCCAAATTTCAAGTCACAGCCTTAATGATTTGGCCTGGACGTTCATCAATCAGTGTGTCAATCAGTTAGGCCTATATATATAAGGGTGTAACTTAATTAATGTAACGAACGTCGGGAGGCAATTCCTGACACCGAGGAAATGAATAAAGATCCCATGAATATAGAGTGTATACATTTCTTGTACCTTCTATTCATTCTTTTTCTTGCGTGTGTAATGTGTATTTCCCGTTAACACACTTCGCACATATAAAAGTCAGTGAGTCATGCGACTTCCGACTATAATATCATAAATAGAGCAACCCAAAAGCATAAAAAGCATAATAGCAATTTAGACATATGGTTGGTACCTTGAACATGGTTGTGGTTATTTAAGGGTCCAGAAAAAACTAATTTTAAAAGCAAAATAAAGCATAATTTTAGAAAGTAAAGTATAAAGCATAATTTAAAATACATAGCACAATTCTTGGAAAATTCTGTATAACTGCAAGTTTAACATACTATATTAATATTTTTTTAAACCAATATTTACAAAGCAAAATCATTGAGAACATAACCATGCATCAATGAAAAGCTAACAAGGGACATCACCCAATTGTCCGGCTCCGATTTCAATGAAATTTTTCTAGCTGATAGAGGACATATATGTATTATTTGTGATGACAGAAATTTTTGCCATTGTGCATGTTTTCTATTTTTTTAAAAATAATTTTTAAGATTTGTGATGTGGTTATTAGAGATTAGTGCAGAAGTCCCTTACTAACCTTTGTAAACGGAGCGTTAATCAAGGAACAACCATGTAGATACATATAAGGCCTAGGGGGAAGTTGTATGGTAGGTATGACCTTGACGGCAGCCATCTTAAAATCCGCCATTTTGAATTAAGGTGAAGTTTTTTAAATGGGAATAGGGTAATATGATACATAATTTCGGGCTAGAATTTAATCAAGAAGACAATGGTGAAGCTAGTTTTGAGATACATCCATTTAGGGAAAAGTTACAGGCATTTAATTGTTCACTTACTACGTGCGAAAGTCCCTTACCTCCGCTTCTAACCTGCGTATTAATGATAATAAGTGGATAAAAGCTTCGGTAATACATGCTATGCCTAGAGAGAAGTGATACGGTAAGGGTACCCTTGAAGACAGCCATCTTGAAATCCGCCATTATAAATTAAAGTGAAGTTTGAAAAATGAAAACCATAGCATGTGACACCTAATTTTAATAGCAAATTTTCCTAAAAAGCCAATGGTATGCTCATTTTTGTTCTATAGTTAACCAGTATGAATTTAGGACTGCTTTTAATGTGCACAAAACGTCCATTATTCGATCTTTCAAATTGGCAACACTGCTAATTTTCACCGTATGTATTAAGATTGCACTTTGCAGTTGTTACCATGGCTCATGTTTTCAAAATTTATTACATTTTTAAGAGTTGCTATTTGTCAGTTCGTGAATAGTGTTGAGATAAGCATAAGTAAGCAGTAAAACAGAATGGTTATGAAGGAATTAATGGAATGAGAATATAGAAGGAAAGAGGAGAACATCGAGAAAACGCACGATTATTACATAGTCTAACATATACTCATATGGCTTGAGATCAAACCAGGTATTCCGAGGACCAGAGGTGAGCTCTCAACAACTCAGATAACGTGTTTCCTCAGAGCTTTTCGGAGAATGATCTTTTACATCATTCTCAAAAGTGGCCTAATAAGGAAAATCCCTTTCCATAACAGTCTCTTCTTGCTCGTTCTTAATCAGTTGGACTTTTCCCTGTGTAATATAGTATTTATGAAATTATAGGTTGATCCTGTTTTCTTAGTCACGTTTTATTGCTATTGCTAATGTTTTAACATTTTCGTACTTGTTAGTAAGTTGTTATTCTTTCATTTTATTTATTGATAGTAACAAACCTAAGGTAAAATGTTTCGCATTGTGTCTAAATTATTTTGTTTTCTGCTGCTTGATTGGAGTTTTAATGACTGTTAAAATATATTAGAAACTAGTCTAAATCATATATATATACCGGAAATTTATATTAATCTCGCAGAGAATTAATAATCTTACTCCAAATCATCCTTCTATAAAGAGGTATTTTTTTCTTTATGATTTAAAAAAAATAAAAATCCCGTATGTAATTAAATGAGATACGAAATTTTAATCTTTTAAACTATTAACCATGGTCCCTTGAGCTCTTTTCTCTTCCATTCCGCTGATATGGCATCAGTGTAAACATTCATTTTAATTTAACCTGAAATATGAAAATAATATGGCGGTTAAACATTATATAGGAATATGAGAGGAAACCAAAAGTTCGAATTATATTCTTTTCTCGCGTCGAATTGCTACTACAACATCAGGCTGGAAATGAAACATCTAGAAATCGATAAAAAGAGGGTTACAACTTTTGCAGAAGTTTTACTGTTAGTCCCGCTGGCAACCAATTTCTAACAAAATGAAATTGTGTTCATGTTTTCTTCTGCCCTCGCAATTTAGTAACAAACTCTTTTGAAAACTTACACACACACGCACACACACACACACACACATGTGAACAATCTATTTATCCTTCCCTGTTATCTGAGGATGTCCACAGAACGAACGGACAGATAACTACGTTATGTCTGGTACTGGAAGCTGCTTTTATTCATATTCACATTCAACGGACTTTCGAAAGCGACCGAGGCAAAGATTAATTGATTTCCGTGTAATAAGAGTGGTAAATGTTGATATTGGTTCATGCATTTTTATATTGGTATTTACATTTACTTTGTATAGGTCTTTTTTCAATTATTAACTCTATCACTGCCACCTCCATCTTTTCTATTTAAAGATGATGATTTGAAAAGAATGAACGTGAAACTACAGATTAATCTACAAGTTAATTTATTTCGTTGTATGAAGCAACTTTTAGCAGTGATTTAAAATGTGATGGATGTGTATAAACTCAAAGATTATTTCACAAAAATTTAAGTTCTAAAATATCATTAGCGTGTGAAAAATAATATCCTAAAATAATACATACATTAAACGATAGATCTTGTTGAGCTGAACAAAATTATATGTGTGACTGTAAAAGTAGGAAATTCGAGAAAATTAAGGAAAACGAATTTCTATGTAAACGAATTTCTATGTGTGTTCTGTATGAGAACCATACCATTGAACCGTGGTGAAATTGATTCTAAAATATAAGCTCATTAAATTCTTTATTATGACACTAACACGACGACAATACAAAGTACGGTTAATGAGATGTTGCCTTAAAATATTAACTCTTTCATTTTGATTTCTGTTTAACTAAAACATTGTCCAAAGACAATGCTATATAAATCACGTAATAATGCACAAAATAACATGCTTCTGTGTAAATTTGCTTGTATAGTTTCTGGAAAATAGAGTTTTGTAGCACTAGAAAGTATGTCGGTTGTCCTCAATAACAATTGACACTTTTTATCTTGCAGGAAGAAATTGGTATATACTTAGGTATTATGTATGTAGCAGAACACACTGTGAACTAACATATATTATCGTTTATTGTTTGTATTTTCCTAAAATCACACATATCTCCTTTTTACGCGAATACTACTTATAACAAAATCATTTCTAAAGACAAATGGGCCCCAGAAGTAGAGCGTTCACCTCTGATGCCTGGGGTTCTTGATTTGATCCAAGCTTGTGTGATGTGGTCTTTGTGATAGACAAACAGTATGTGGAAGACTATTCTCGGAATCATCCCGTTTCTATACACCATTTCATTCATTCTGATCATTACCTTCTCCTTGGTCTACGCGGCATAATCATAAACCTGAAAAAAAATTTAAGACAAGTAATACTACATTGGACAAAACACTTTACTGTCAGAAGTACAAAGCATTAAAAAAGGAGAACGACAAGTAGTTTTTGAACGTAGCACTTTGACAACAAACGGACAATACGAGTACTAAGTGCATAAAAATGTCAGTACAGGCTTGAGTATATGTGTGTATTTACATCCCGAAATATTATTCGTAATCCGTGGATCCATTGCATGAATGCATGTATAATATTAAAAGCAGATAATTAGCTTAGAGTAATTCAGTAGTTAACCTGATCTAGTCTTATTGCGTAACGTAATCTGACATACCGAGATATTTTCCATAAATAAGCGTGAAGGTGTCCAGGGAAGTGAACTGGGTTAGCTTTGGTTGTTTTTAACGAAATATAACCTACGTATATTAGTTTCCTTGGTGAGTTTTTATTTATCACGACGTTGTTCTATATAATAGAGAACTTCTAACTTAATTCTACAATGGGTGAAAACAATACACGGTTGGAGACAACATCACTAAAACAAAAGATTCGGGCGAAAAAACAAAGGACAGAATCATTAACATTGAATACATTCATAAGGAAAAAACAAAGTTTAAATATTTAAAATGCGAAAAAGTGGGGAAAATGAAACACTTTACAAACCTGTTCAGCGTTAAAAGATAAATATCTTTCTTCAAGCTATAATATTCAGTTAACAGTTATTCAATTTAATATGTAATAAACAATGTTCGAAAGATAATATGTATTCACTGCTTTCAATTTCTGACGTATGAAGCTCAAAATTTCATCACGTGTTTTGAGTGCCTTCCTGTTTGCACGAAGATCGTAATTACATTAGGACAAACACAATAATGGAAAACCAAGGGTCTATATTGCTCGGTATTACATGCATATCGAAGTAATATTGCGCATATTGATGGGTACTGATACGCAGTTAACAAGAATTATAAGCATATTAAAAAATACTTGCAGATTTCGAAAGAAAGTTATTTTGAAACCTATTGTTAGAACTACAAGTTACTTTAAAATATGAAAAATGAGAATTTATTCAGAAGGTTCTCAAATGAAGAATAATATTTCAGAAAGAACTCTTCAATTTTTTTTAATTAAATATGCGTTTGTTAATGTGTGTGAAATATGTGTTATTCACAGTAAATGATCGATCGGAATCACACCCCAACAACTGCGCGATTTTCCTCCCTCATCGTTCCTTGAAGATAACTTGATTTAGAAAAGATGCAATACAGGATACAATACTATGTGATTTCTGATATGAAAGTTTTAATTCTATAGCAAGATTATATAACAAAAGTTTACAAATATTCAAATACCTCTTAAGTTTCTTCGGCAGGAAATTAGATCAAAAATACATTTTCATGAAATTGTGAGAAATATGGCGCACATTGGAGTGACTTTTTTCGGCTAAGCACACATTTCATGTGCTTTTATGTTTACCAGTTCTGCGGTGTTCTCCAAATTCCTATAGAAAACAAATTTAGCAATGTTTCATTATATGACAAGTGATTCTCCATGAATAGAGACTTTTTTAAGGTCAGTTGATATAGATTGCACAAAGTATATGTTTTCACATTATCATTAATAATACCACAGCTAACCTAATGAACATATTCTCAATCTTCTACTTTACAAACATCGACAAAATTCGGAGCAACGAACTAAGCTTGGAGATGCTAGTAAAATGCAAAAACATCCATAACTCAAGAAGAAAATATTGGATTCAAGCCGTATGAAAGGGAAAGTTGATTATTTTTAACCATTCCATTAATGCATAATTCGATGTAGTGCAGGGACAGCGCAAGGCTATTTCCCAAAGAAAATGAAAAATTCCTATGGAATTTCATTACAAGTTGACAGAAGAAAATTAACTAGAATCAGGTACTTTACGTCAAACTCCTAAGAATACTGTTAGAATTTGTAAAAGGAAGAGAAACACATATTTTGATTGATCTAATTTGCCTCAGTACAGAATTGACTATCAGAGGAAAAACTGAAATGATATGAAGTTCATGACGTTCAACTTTTATGCCTTCTAGGCTAATGAAAATAGAAACGAAAATGTTTCATTTCGTTTTCCAATGGTTGCTGCCAATGTGTCGGCGAGTCGCCGTTAAGTTGTATTATTTGTAAGGAAAAGTGGTCGTATGGTCTCGTGAAGTTCAGGTCATAGTCTTGAGAAGACTGAGAACTACTGTGGTAGGTTGGTCGTAAGAATGCTAAATGTAGGTACTAGATTCGATTTGTTAGTCTTTTAGGATTATTAGTCATATTATAGACAGCAAATGGACATTCTATAATACGATTATGAAGGAGGGACGTCAAAAGTACATCTGCAGTGATTAATAAAGGGGCTCATAGGCAGATGACAAAAACGTAGTGGCAGGATTCTACGGCGAGGAACAGCACAGGTAACGTCAATTCATATTTGATAAGGCTTAGACATTAATATGTGAGGATGTTAATTGAGTACCCTTCATATTAGCATATTTCATATTACGATTCAGCAGGGGTTCCATTTCTGCAAGACCTAAGCAGTCAACAGTACTGAACTAAATTGCATTGATTGCTTCATAGAGTCAGTAAATATTAAACTAAAAAATATTCAGTGAAAAGTATTTTCAATTCCGAAGAAAGTGATAAGGAACTCAGTGAAATTCTTAACAGTGACGACGATAGTTTTAATTTCTTGGGTGGGGACAAGCAGAGGAACAAATATTTTGAGAGACAGCAATACTTTGTGTACAAAAGGGAAATTTTATATTAATTTACCTATATTACAATATGTCTATGGGACTAGGCGTTGTCACCGGGGTCGGACACTTGCCTTTTTGTTCCTCTCTGCTGTTTTCACTGAATCTTAACTTTTACATAATTCAGGGCATTGCAAACGTATTAGGGCATGAAAAGTGGAAGGACACCGTAACGTTCCCCGTACTAGGGGAACGTTAGAAGAGTTAGACGGAAGAAACAGTTATGTAACATATGTAATAAAGAAAGTTACAAGGTCGTATGGTAGAAAGTTCAAATAGTGAATTAGTTCATGGATGTAAACATAATAAGAATATATTCCAGAATAGAAGAAAAGAAAGAAAAAGGAAAAAAGATAATTGAGAAATTGAAGTAGTTGTTTGCTCGTAAAATGCAAGCTACTTTTAATATTTACACTTATAAAAGCTGATTTTTTCTATGCAGCATACATATTTCAGTATTTTCCATAAATGTTAAGTCATACACTCAAAGAATACGTCTATCAGAGGATTAGTTCCTCCTCTGAGGGTTTATCCTGCGCTGAGATAAACTAGATCGATCAAACACGTGTATCTCCTCTTTTTATGAATTCTAACATTTTCTTTTTAACTTGAACAATGTAGTACGATTTTCGTTCGTTACTTAATGTACTTGATTGTAGTCAATTTTCTTCAATCGACTTTTGATAAAATAATCCAAAAATTCTTCAGTTTCTTTAGGGTTACCATTGCACCACCTCTGCACCACATCGAATTGTGCACTAATAGAATCTTAGAGTAAAAATAATGGACTTTCCCTTTCACTCGACTTCGATCCGACATTTTGTTTTCGAACTATGACTGTTTTTACATTTTTCGGACAAATTTTGAGCTGGTCGTAGCACCAAAAATAGCATTTGTGCATCCAGGTATGTCTATTCTTTCAGTGTTATCTTGGCGTCACGAATAATCTCCCAAATGTTGTCGGTGTAGTTTTGGAACACCCTGTATATTTAGGTCTATAGATGCAAGTAAGGAAAAGTAATTTCGTCGAATTCTGCTGCGAATCGAAGTTCGGTTTTAATCAACTTGAGTGTAAAATCTTTCAGCAGTGGTTAGGGATACAACAGGTGGACAGAAAATCAATAATATCTAATTTCCTTAATATTCTGAAAACTCTTTAAGAGAATAATGCAGGTAATCGATAACTTTTGTTTAAATTCTCTAATACTTTGTATTTTCTTCTTTGGAATCCATACTTTTATCGCTACAAATGTTCGAGAGGAATAGTTGTGCCTAAGGTATTCTTTCAACAAGCCATTATTTCCCTTGAAATTATCTGTGAAACAGTCTGTATGGAATTAAATAAAAAAATATTGACTTTTTAGGTGAATTAAAATCTTTATTTTGAGAGAAAATATGTTACCTTCCTACAAACTGTTGCTAAGCTTTAGTCTTTTAAGAAGAGATGGGTAACGAAGCTGTCTTAAACTAGGCTGTGCATATGAATTGAGATCCAACATGGAGGAAAGACGTGTCTTCTAACTTGCTGGAGAAAACAGATTTACGCGGACAACATAAAATTTCTCCTTCAAGGAATGTGAATCATACATTGTTCGTATCCAATATTCATTATGGAAAGGATCTCTTACCATACAGCAGTAATCTATGAGCTTTTTTCCAGTATATTATTGGTACAGAATGTATAGGTATAAAAAGACGTATATACAGAGAAAGCATTGCCCTTACAGACAGGTTGATCGGGAACGAAAAAGTGTGGTTGGACATTACACTAGAAGAGATTAGTTCTTATTGTAAACATCTGTTGTAGCATGCGTAATGTGTTCGACATCAGTAGTCTACAAAGAGGTACCTCTCCCACCACTCCTTCTCACTATTACTAGCACAGAACAAGTCCTCTCTTCCAGCTGTGATTCTGCGATTGACGTTGGCACACAAGTAACTATTTCGTGTTTGAGTGTTGTTTATTTTCTCTTTGGCGTACACAATTCCGCTAAAAAATCTAATGGCCTTTCAGGCATGAATTACACATTTTAAGCATGAGTTCCTTTAGAAAGCGTTTCATATTCTATATTTTGACAAACAAACTGTGTTGGTATATAACTACTCGCTTGGTTACTTCCCTAATTGTGAGCCACTGGATTCAGTGGTAGAACGAGCAACTCTGGCGCCTGTGTACGTGGTTTCGTTCCAGCTTCCACTAATATATTTTGGTTATATCTTGTACCCTGGTGTAAATAGACTTAATACGCCGTGAAGTATCCATAATCTCTAGACGGTGGTCAATTCCCTACAGTCGTCGATACAGACTTCTCCGACAAATAACTCTCAATGTTGGCTGCATGGTGTGTGCTACAGTAACCAGTTTGATCCTGAAGTTAAAAGGTTAATATAAGTGCACATCCAAATTGTGGGTTGTTTCTTTTTTCTGTAAGTTTAAATCTATTTAAAGTATTTTCACAGAAACAGTATTCAGAGAAACATATTGGGGGGCAAAGGGCCGCTTTTCAAAAATTATCCCCTTGATTTAAAGGGCCACATTAAAGAAACGAAACTCTGCCGATGCAAAGATCACTTCAAAGTAGGAAATACGAGTTTTGTTGTTTTTACGAAAAAAGGTTGCAGGTTTGAATGGCCCCTTTCGAAATTACGAAGGTACCCGCACAATCTTTACGGAAATTAAATTGCGGTGGAATTGCTTGAAACGTGATATGTTGCGGATATTGTTTTCCTGAGAAAAAGTCTCAATGGACACAACCACAAATCACTGACCATTTGGCCCCTACAGGGCCACTTTTTAAAAAAAGAGCCGAAGATAACGACATTCTGAATTTCGATAAAAATTACTAAAACCGTTATATATAGTAGATATTGCGATCCTGAGAAAAAGTCTTAATGGGCATAACCACAAATCACTGATCGTTTGACCACTACGAGGCCACTTTTTTGTAAAGCAGCCGAAGATAGTGATATTCTGGATTTCCATGAAATAACCTGTGATATGTTGTAGATGTTATGATCCTGAAAAAAATGTCTCAATAACCACAACCATGATTCACTGACCGTTTGGCCACTACAGGGCCACATTTATGAAAATAGCAAATGGTAATGTTATTCTGGATTTTGGTGTAATTGCATGAATCCGTGATAAGTCGTAGATACTGTGATCCTGGGGAAAAATCTCAATTTGCCCAACCATCCATCACTGACCGTTTGGCCACTACAGGACCAATTTTTAGAAAGAGATGAAGGTAACGGTATTTTGGATTTCGGTGGAATTGCTTGAAACCGTGATATAGTAGATATTGTGATCCTGAGGAAAAAAATCACGAGGCATCACTGACCATTTGGCCACTGGAGGGCCACTTAAAAAAAAAAAGGAGGAGATAACTGTATTCTGGATTTCGAATTGCTTGAAACTGATATGTTGTAGATATTGTGATCCTGAGAAAAACTCTCAGTGGACAAAATCATCAATCAGTGACCATTTGGCAACTACAGGGTCACATTTTTTTAAAACAGCAGAAGGTAAGGATACTCTGGAATTTTGGTAGAATTGTATGAGACCCTGAAAAGTCGTATCCAAAAACCCGGAAAAGAGATGGAGAGGGTAGCGGCAAATATTATTTAAGCATAGACAAAATTCAGATGTTCATCTTGCAGGAAAAAGATAAAATCCTTGAAAGCCCTAGACAATTGTTTTTCTAAGGGAAACAACATCTACAATATATCACAGTTTCATTCATTTACACCGAAATAAAAAAAAATATCGTTATATCCGGCTGTTTTAAAAATTCCGGACCTGTAGTGGCCAAACGGTCATAATTCGTTGGACTTTTCTCATGATGAGAAGATCTTCAACATATCTTAGTTTTACTCAATTTTACTGAAATCCAAAACATCGTTATACTCGGCTGTTCATGAACTTGTACATTGTTACTTATCTATTTATACGAATGCAATAAACTAAAATATTGTAATCTGACTTGATTTCTATCTACACTTATTTAAAAAAAAAACTTTTCGAATATTCTGTCATTATGGAGAGATTTTATACTCGAAACTACTGCCAGTAATTATATCTTATCAAACATTTTGCATTGAAGACGGTGCTACATTCGTGCTTGTATATGTATGTTACAAATTACCGAAGCCTATAATTCGTTACACAATTATTTCCGATTTACTTTATTCATTTGTAGAAATAGAAGGTAATGCAATAGATAAAATGGTCAATGTTCCGTTAAGGGGGTCCAGTAATTTCTTCCACAGGAAATTTGCAATTTCTGCACTTCTTTCCATTGATTTTCATTTGATTACATAATATAACGTTATGTTGGTTAGGTTAGCTTTGGACTCCCTTAACGGAACATGAACCGATAAAATAGATATCGATTACACCCAATCCAATTTAGAGCTCTCTGTCTTCTATAAGGGTTGCCTACTAAGTTTAATCACTGATATTACAGTTGTAGCAAGATCTGAAACAGATAATACTTACGGTAACGTTTCCTGGGTTACAGTCATTTCTATCTCGCCGAAAGAGTTCCATTCAGCTAGAGTTGAATAGATTTGGAAACAAAGAGAGAAAGCGGTAACAAAAAATTGCAATAAACTCCCACACTGCTTAACTAATATTAGCGCAGCAGTGAGCGTTAATTTCCTTTCAGGAGAGGCACGATATATATTGACAGAAGGATGGTTGAAAATGAGCTTTTTTATAGGTCAAGCGAAACAACGGAAAAACATACATGTATATATATATATATATATATATATATATATATATATATATATATATATATATATATATATATATATATATATATATATATATATATATAAATGCACACAATATACAGCAGGAAAGATACATTGAGGAAATGCTATTCATTTCCCTCTTGGATAATCCCTTTGGATGCATATCAATGTAGATCGAAGACCACGATATCACTGTTATCAAATCAAAATACATCTACTCACCCATTCATACAATACATGACTGACTGGAGATTTCAGAAATATTTATTTTACTCCCTAAGTAAAGGTGAAGATAAGAATTTCTACGTTTTGGTAATAGATAAAGAAAATCGGGCTAAATACAGATACTTTATCGCTGTAATATTCTCAATTATACCAGCGTTGCCTATTAAATCGTCGCATGAGAACCACAGGAACATAACTCCAAAAATGCGATTTTTCGTTTTCTTCATGTTTGGACATAATTTTGAAAGCTACACTTGGCGTAAATGGAACGTAACGCCATCTGTTCTCCTTGTCGATCATCTGTTGTAATGTATCTCAATTACCATCTTATTAAAAACACATTTTTCTAAGAAAATAATATTTTTTGTCCTCTCGCTTGTAAACCTACGAAACTGGAGTTACGTACCTCTGGTTTTCATGCGACGATATATAATTAAATAATAAATTAATGAAGAATTTTCATGTACGACGGGTGATCAGAAAGTAAGTTTACAAAGCCTGCAGTAAAAAACTTGTATATATTATTTCATAGAACCAATACAGTCAACATAGAGTATATACATTAGCTTACTTTTCGACATAGTCGCAATATCGGTGAGACACTGTCGCAATATCGTGGGATGAGTTTGAAAATTCCGTCCTGATAAAAATCCTGTAAATGTATGTTCAGCCACGTTGTCACCAAGTATTTCACTTCCTCATCTAAATCAAAGCGACAACCTCTTAAGTGTTCCTACAAGTGTGGGAATAGGTGAAGATCGCTTCGAGCAAGATCCGGGCCGTTAGGAGGGTGGTCGATGATGTCCCGACTAACCTGCTTCAACAGCGTGATGGTCTTCTGGACTGTATGCGAGCGGGAAGGAAGACGATACTATCGATGAGAAATACTGGCCGTGGACTGGAGTGAAGCTGCCGGTGAATTTCAGCCATGTTAAATGTTTCGCTCACAGAAATCGAATAACTGAGTGGATTTGTTCTCGAGAGCAGTTTTCCTAACAAGTCACTTTTTGTGTCTAAATACAACTAGCGCTATAGGTGGTAGGTGGTTGAAACTCTGCACAGTTGTCAACTCTTTGCTTTAAAATTACCGCACACGCCCCTTACATCTCTATAACAGACGAAACTCCAGAAATACCGGCTTTGTAACCTTAGTTTCTGTTTTCCCCTCGTATGTTATAGTTTATGAAGAACCCAAGTGGTATTTTAATCGAAAATATAATGGTAAAGTATGATGGTAAAATACTCAAGTGCTAAATAGATTCAAAAATGCATTTAAAATAGTTAAAGTATTTCTTCAAGTTTGTCATTTCATAAATACAGAGCAGAAAAGTGAAATATTATAAAATTTCACTTTTCCTTCCTCAGAAACGTAAGTTTCAGAAACGTTGGAACACTCGTAACTTGTTTACAGTAAGGAGTTTATATGCTGAATTTCATGTGTCTAACTTGAAATGTCTAATTTTGGCTTAAATTTCGAACCTCCTCTCCTTTGTTTGTGTACGTACTGTAACGATGAACGTCCATTTCAATGAAAATACTCAATCAATTCAAACAATCATTACAAATCTATCAATTGTTTTCCCTTGGTACGCTTGCAAACAAGATTACGTTCGGTTTCATTCATGTGATGACAATGTTTTGAAATGTGGGATGTATTAAGGGAATTGTATTATATTGCGTGGGATATTCTATTGGGGATACAAGATTTTAGAAACACGTGTAACTTTGTGAAGTAAATCAATCCTATAAATCCAGACATATCACTGTACTGGATTGAATGATAACTATGTTTCTATTATAATAAAGCGTTTATTTGCAGTTATTTAATGTTGAAAATATAAACTGCTCAAATTAACCGCAATATTCGTGTATGTCTTCAGAGCCAATGAAAAAAAAAAAAAAACATCCAAATGATACAAGAGAAACTCGGAAAACAAGTTTACCTTTCACTTTTCCTAAAAAATCTTAAAGCAATTTGACAAACAAAATATCACTTTCATGCGACAATCATCCGCACGTCACCTGCAGATGTCTCTATCGTAATGCTACCAGAACGTTTGGATAAGTGGTCCATTCTGTCACCAGCAAGTAGCTATAAAAGTTGAAACTATCAATGACCAGTGTTAATGCTTGATACTGACAACACTGTAACCTATTTGCAGAAAATGTCCTAGCCTTATGATGTCTGGATTCACGTTTTTTCAAAGACAAAGTGAGATCGCAGTCGGTTGCGGACCGACTCTTACCACCCTCAATTGGGTACGCCTTGCCCATCTGCAATATTCTTCATCGCAACTCGAACGACTTCTGTCTCATTGCGGCATTGAAGAATGCTCTGCGTGGAAGGCACCTGGGGACAAATGACGAAATGAAGAGAGTTGTGAAGGAAATTTTCAGTATGCAGGACACGCACGATTTCAAGAATGGTTATTAGGCGTTTTAAAGTGATGAGAGAAATGCAGTATTATTCTTAAGTGGAAAGTCTTGTTCTCTATTTTTCCAATATATTGTTTGCTTTGTATTTAAGGTTGTCACATGTCTCATTCTAAGCGGACATTCCGAAATAAAATTTTCAGCGCCATGAATTATACCTAAAAGAGTGTTATATTGCTGGTAGTGATGAGCAAATGCAAGACCAAGACCAAGACCCGGGTGGTCTTGGTCTTGGTCTTGGTCTTGCACATGCGGTCTTGGTCTTGGTCTTGCAGTGGAACCCTCGGTCTTGGTCTTGGTCTTGGTCTTGCACACCTAGTCTTGGTCTTGGTCTTGTTCTTGCACACCCAGTCTTGGTCTTGCTTGCAAGTGTCTTGCAAGTTTTGCTTTTAAGAAATCTATGATTTTCATAAGTAAATTTTACTCTGGATATAAGGGATAATAAATCCTACATTGTGTCAATAGTGAGGGAAATACAATGTATGTTTCTAAATGTAATATAGGGCCTATTTTTCCTTCGTGTAAGTGTGATGATACTGTACAACATAGGCGATGACCTTTACTTTTTTTTTTTTTTCAATGGGTGATCACGCTTCACTACTTATAAGATAAATCACAACATTTCGTAATATTTTTATGTTTTAACAGATCCAATACTCCACTGGTTCCCAAACTGGGAAGGCTATCCCTGACAGTGAGACGCATGAAAGAAAACCAAGACGGCACAAATTACTGAAATACCATAAATTGCAAAATTATTTTTACACTCTAACGGCGTCAGATTTTTTTTCTTTCCTTCCACGATTAGCTCATCTTTGTATTGAACAAACTCCCAATTAAATATTGAAATTTTGTTTTACTGATTCTAATATGTACTGTATGGGGCAGAAATAAGAACATACGCAAAAGCGATGAAACAGTTAGACTTTCGAAATGTGGGCATGGAGAGAAAAGGAGAGAATCAGCTGGGTTGAACGGAAAACGAATGCGAAGGTTTTAGAAATAGTAGCAGTAGGGGAGAAAAGAAAAATTTTAGATGTAATGAAGAGGAGGACATTGGCTGAGGAGGAACTGTATTATGAGGGACGTGCTAGAGGGAGGGGGCGAAGGAGATCGTAGTTGAAGAAAGATATTAAGACAGAAAATTGCTACGTTAAGACAAAGAGACTAGCTGAGGACCACAGTCATCGAAGCTTCTCAGCTGCAGCAAGTGACCTGCCAATAATGGCAGAATAGCTATTATTATGACGATGATGATAAGTTTTGCAATATTGGCCAAAAAAGAGAGAACAAATTAAAATAATAATAATTAAACCTCTTAATATTTTAGAATATGAAATGAAATTAAATTTGTGAGTTTTACGTCCTACGTTTATGCCGGCTAGGCTAAAGGAGACAGTGATGATGAAAAATGAATGAAAATGGTGTAAAGAAGAAAGTGGTAGGAAACGGGAGAACCACGAGGAAACCCACGCACATGGTGTAGTCCACCACAAAGTTCACTTGGCGGGGGCTGGGATCGAACGCGGGACACCAAACACCAGAGTTGAACGCTCTACCACTGAGCCACCGCGGCCCCAATATTTTAGAATAATTTGAGTGAAAACTGAAAACGACTCAACTGTCTGTCTTTTATATATATATATATATATATATATATATATATATATATATATATATATATATATATATATATATACTCAATTTATATAAATACTTTTGACCTACATTAGAAATACATAACAACGGCATCAAACTTCAAGTTATTTGAAATAAGTACGAAATCACTCTCAGTTGTGAATATAGATTATTTATTGTTGTATAATGTTATATCGTTGAATCCTAGATATGCCGTATACTTAAGGGGGCTATAAGTTATATTGATAAACAATTATTCAACGTATAAGCATCCACCTATGAAATCAAACTTGCGGTCACATGCGCTAAGTTTTTGTCAATGTCATGAAAATGTTATTTCAATATTAATTTTATAAGTACACATTAAAAATTTCCAACGGATGCTTATTGAACCTCAGAGCCAAGGCCATACCCATGTAGTCAGCACCTATGGTGTACGGAATCGCCGATGTTCAATACTACATTTCTTTAGTTTTGGAAGAAGAACACAACTAATATGTTTTGAAATGAAATGAAATATCTACTTTAACATCCTACGATTATTTCACTGACTGTGAGGCTAAGGGAAACAGTGATGATGTGAAATGGTGGAATGAAGAAAGTACGAGGAAACGGGAAAACCCACGCACAGGGTGTTTGTTCACCAAAGAAGCTGACATAGCGCAAGCTGCGATCGAACCAGGGCCCCATGTACCAGAGGTGAACGCTCTGCTACTGACCTACCGTGTCTATAACACGCTCTAGTTTATTTTTGCTTATCCACTTCTTATGGACACAACTATTCTTCATATGATTTCCCAAAATCCAATCATGGGTCGTCGCGAATGATCAAATGATGACCAAAGTAAATCAGACACTGAAGTTATTATAGCTTGTAACAATTCATAGAATTATGCTGTCGGACGTCTCGTGAACAACCGATTTCCGGCGGTATTTTTACTGGAGCCAAGAAGTTCACGTGAAAGATGTAATGATTTTTCTTCTTCCTTTTTACATTCTATAAAAAATTCAAGTAGTGTTGGTACTTGTGCAAGACTCTTGCGCAAGAGTCTTGGTCTTGGTCTTGGTCTTGCAGGTATGGTCTTGGTCTTGGTCTTGGTCTTGCATCCCTTGGTCTTGGTCTTGGTCTTGCATCGGGATTCCTGGTCTTGGTCTTGGTCTTGGTCTTGCATGCAAGACTCTTGCAAAAACTGCAAGACCAAGACTCTTGCGCTCATCACTAATTGCTGGACGCCAAACTTATCCTAAATAAATAAAAATATGGGAGAAAAAAATTGTCGTGACAGTTATAAATTTCAACCTATGATTTATACTTATGACTATCAAGGTATCAATGTGGTTCAATTGTAAACACTTTTCGTTTTGGCAGTAGTGAAATAACGGTAAGTGATGCTATTTTTTAAATTCTGTTGCGTACTCAAGGGAATTAAAGGGTTAATCCTCCTTTGAGCAAAATATCATGGAAAATTAAACATTTACTAATTAAGATATGCATTGATAACTATGTCCGTCTTTTTAGCTTTACCAAAACTCAACAAATTCTTGCATAAGGACCTCTGTCCGTAGCCGCCAGGGCAAGTTTACTTTCCGACTAAACTTCGTATATTGTATTTGTGTTTTACTAACATTTATTTAAACCAAGCGCATTCTTTTAACTCGTAATTTCAATGAATCTTTCTACTTCCTTCTTTCTCAGTAAGAGCTACTTTATTTTAGTCATAAAGTTGATAAGATGTTAGACCATTTATTAAGAAAAAAAAAAAAAAACTAAATCTAAGACCCGTGAAAGCGTTTTACAAGGGAAATGAAGTGAAATCAAATCTTTTAGTTTCTGAGCGAAGCGTCCTAAGATAAAGCAAAAGCAGAAGATGAATGGAGGAATGAGAAAATGGTTGGAATGAATGGGATCAAACAAAAGAAGAACGAAAACATTAGTTTTCCGTAATTTTAAAATTGTATCATCATAGTGGAAGAGAAAAAGGAATGTTTAGCAAGAAGTCTTTCCGTACACAACTTTGTAATCCTAAGATTCTAAAGATCATAGATCATAAATTGTAGTTGTTGTATTACTTAGAGAATTGTAAACTTATTATGCTTATTACAAGACTGACAAAAAATTCACAATGTGCTTGTAAATTTGTCATAATTTCATGAATAACATTATATATATTAGCATGTAAATCTATAATAACAAACGTTAAACATATATTGTTAGTTATGAACGGGCCAATGCAACATTATAGGCTTACGTGGGATATGAAGTTAAATGGTTTGAGAAATATAGAATTTTATTCAAAACAAATATGTGCGCACATAATTTACTTATCAAAAGAATAAACCAGAGATGGTTTCTTGTTTTTAATTAATAAATGCTAGTTTAATATCCTTAATGTAATATATTATCGTGCTTTATTAATTATGAGTAAGCCAACAATGTGAAATTATATGGAATCTTCAAGTTTTACGTCCCAGTTTATGCCGGATACGCTGAATGAGACGGTGATGATGAGAAATCAATGCAATGGTAGAATGAAAAAAGTGGGAAGAAACGGGAGTACCCGGTAAAACCTACGAACACAGTGTTTGTCCACCACAAGGCTTACTTGGCGCAAGCTGGGATCGAACTAAGGACAGCATGCACCAGAGGTGAACACTATCACTGAGTCTCCGTGGTCCCCCTGAACCAAAAATGTGATACACGATAACATAACACGCATACTTAAATACTCTATGATTGTATAGTTATGTTTTCTGGATTAAAAAAAAAACGCGTCTAATCTGGCTACAATTAATTTCTAACCAGAAAGGTCCAATTTGTGCAAGACGTGGCTAACTTGTCGAGTGCTAAATAAATAGTAATATACATATCCCTGATTTTATTGATTTGTAAGCCAAATTGATTAACAGAACAAGTTATAAAATAATATTAACTTTATAGATGGGATCTGTAATATTTTATAGTTCATATATAAATGCCAGCCCACTCAACCAGTTTTATCGTTGTAAACAAATATACAATAGGAGTGGATTCCTTTCCAGCAAATAAATTAGAAAAAAATTAACAAATAGAACCTGTTGAAATAACAAACATATTGGGCAGTTAAAATAACATACATAATAATAATACATATTGGGCTACTGAAAGTGGAACTCATGACTTACGTGCGTCTCTTAAGAAACAAGAAAACTACAATACATCGTTATTTAAAATAGACTTCAGCACCAGAGACAAACGTTCGTCATCGTTCAACCAACGATTACATTTCATGATAAAATAAGCCTGGAAAAAGAAAATAAAATCTTTCAGTTTAACTTATCCGATAATGCCTGTTAGACTGAGGAAGACCCTGAATAAGGCAAGTGAATGATAATAGAAGAACTGGTGGAGTGAGATATGAGACGAAACGGGAGTACCCCGAGAAAACTCACAAACATAATGTTGTTCACCACAAACTTACTTAGTCGAGGATCGAACCAGGGACACCAAGCACCAGAGGTAAGTGCTGTACCACTGAGCCACGATGCACCCTCAAAGTAATCCTGGTATCTTGGATGTGAAGAACTTAATTACACGGTACGCCTACTCTCAGCAGGAGGGAATTTCTTCACTGCTAAAAGTGGTCGAAGGCCCAGAAAAAACTGCAGAGGGTGAGCCAAATTCGATGATAATACATTGAGTGACAAAGGAGTTCATACAACAACATCTGAACAACCTGTACCGTCCCTTGAACGTCACGTAGACATTTATTGTCATGCAATATACATATATTGTTAGATGCTTACTCACAAACTTACGGCGGTTTTCACGCAGCTGAGCACTGTAACGACCCGGAGTAATGGTTTCTCGTTGACGGAGTAAGATATAATGCATCACTTTGATCATAGGCCACATAAAATCAGTTCTGGATATTTTGAAAACATTCCATGCTGAACGTTGATCCATTTACACTTGCACTTGCACATCCATTTTTCATCGGAAGTGATGATTTGATGCAGAAAATAATCCTTGTTGTCATGTAAACTCAGAGAAAAGCACACCTGAGATAACGATATGCAACGATAATTGTTGGGCGGTATCATCTCATATAGTACTGATGATCTCAAGTTTTCCACCTTATCGATTGTACGGAGATGGTGAATGAAAGCGGCTATGACTAGTTTCTCGGAGGTTAACTGGAGTGCCAGTAGTGAGATTATTTGCTCCCATCACGAAACTCCAGTGGCCAACGCAAGTTTCTTATAAAAGTACTTCCAAAACAAAAACGATTCACAAACAAATGACTTCTTAAAACAGAGGAAAAGGAACAGAAATTCTACCAAAAATCAAAAAATAATTATCAAACATTAAAATTGAATGAAGTCATGAAAAAACTTGTAAAATAAGAAATAAAGAAAATAGAAAGCAAACCAACATTAATAAACATAATGACATAATCATTAGAGACCGTTCAAAATTTAAATATCCCCAAAAAAGTGAGAGTACAGTCAGTAAAAGAGTAACAGAAAAGTATTAGTCATTCATAAATGTTCTCTGAGGTCTACAAGAAGTCTCGAAAACTTAGCAGGACGATACAGTATTCGTACACTAAATATGAATGTGAGAGGTGACAGTTACCAACAACGAAGCGCTCAAGAGTAACTTCACGTTATCCACTCTACGCTGTCTGCAATTCTCCAAAGTACATGTAATATAATAAAACTTATTTCCATTGCTAATGATAGTGCATTCTTTGCAGAAAATAGCTTCTGAGATCAGGAGAAAATAACCCAGTCCAACGTCTGCCAATCCGACTTACTTGGCTGCTATATCGACACTCTCGTTTCCTCTAGTACGGACATAGTCTGACCTCAGGCATGCCATGATAACACACAATTGTTGTTGTAATTGATAGCATCCCACAAAAATGCATTGTACTTTGGTGAGTTTACACGGACGTTTTGGAGACATGATATTGCTCAATATTTGTATATGACAAATATTACTGAAGTAAGGCACATAACTCTGGCAATCCGTTTTTAATCAAACACCTGAATTTCCTCAGATAGGCGTTCGTAGTACTTTCGCACACACTTTCTATATATATTTCCAACTTGATTGATCGAAGGGTATTGATAAACCACTAAATATTCACATATAATTAACATAAAAATACTGCAGTCGAATCAAATATTTACTGGCAACAATGATATTTGGAGACAGTGAGTTTTGCCCATTTGATGGAAATAGATAGAGTGGCAATAAAGAAAACTTTTTAAATGTAAAGCAAGTTAATTTTGATTTTAATGAGTTAATTCATTTTCTACACTGACGTTCACTTTGCCCAAAGAATGAGCTTTCCGTTTGATAAACAGAGTGTGGTTTGAAGTTTATTCTTTCCCATGCAAAAAACGAATACATTTGGAAAATAAAATTAACTTAAAATATTTTGTACAGTACTGGTAAAAATTGTGAAACTGTACGATTGTTTACATGAATGCTAAAGACAATAATGTTCCATTGTCGAAATAGCAAACTGAAAAGAATAGTGCATCGTGAGTCAATTTCCTTGCACTCGCTATCCATCAGTTCTATATCAAATCAAATTTTAGTGAAATTAAGAATAGCTCACAAACTGATGAATATTTCAATTTCCTCTAAGAAGTACAGAATCGATAAGATGACGACATAATTGCTGGCCTAGTTTTTAACCGGCAATGTATAGTGAGTGACAATTAAATGGTGCTATATTAAGACCACCGCTGCGAGGAACACAAGCGACTCAGGTTTTCCGTTCTAGTTTTAGATTATGAAAATGTTATTCATTCATTCATTCATTCATTGTTTATTCATCCATGTCGTACATTATTGGTCAGAGACCAGTACATAGGACTTGTCAAATAATAATAAGACATTTCAATATAATTGATTTACATTATTTTACAAACTATCACCCAAGTATTCATTAATATGATAATACATTTTGTTACACAAAAAATTAAATAGTTCATTTTTGAAATCTCGTATGTTTTTGATATTCTTCAAATAACTTGGGAGCTTATTAAACAACTTAGCGGACATAGGAAGAACACTTCTTTTGGTGCACGCATAGTTTTGGTATGCTGTGAATATGTTATTCTTTTGTCGTGTGTTGTATGAATGTACATCGTCAACATGAAGAAAACTACTTTCATTTCTCTTTACATATATGATACTTTTGTATATGTACAGACAAGGCACAGTTAAAATTTTATTTGACTGAAAGACCCTTTTGCATGAGGACCTTGGTGATAGATTAAAAATAGATCTTATTGCCTTTTTCTGTAGACGGAAAGTAGTAACACTGGAATAGGAGGCTCCCCAGAAAATTATTCCGTAATTTAACAATGATTGAAACTTACCATAGTACAATAACAGCAAAGTTTCTTTTGACACTGAACCACGTAGTCTATAAATGACAAAACAGATACGACTTAATTTGCTGTTTAGCTCAGTAATATGTGCATCCCATGTAAGCCTATTGCTTATTGTTACACCTAAAAATTTAGTGGATTTTGAATAGTCTACATCAGTTGAATTTATCACAATGGGTGGTACTGTTCGAGGTGTACATGAGTAATGAAAATTTAGTGCTTTTGTTTTCTTTGCATTTATCAGCAGTTGATTCTGAGATGTCCATTTTATCAAACGCTCCACAGTTTGTTTTAATTTACTTTCTAGTTCAAGTGTATTGTCCGCTGTTACTATGACATTTACATCGTCAGCATATAGTACAATATGTTGGGGATACATATATTGAACAAGATCATTTATGTAAAATAAAAAAAGAATTGGCCCAAGAATTGAGCCTTGAGGAACACCAGCAGAGATAGTAGCAGTTGTGGATGAAAATGTGACTTGTTTATTGTTAATTATTTTTTGTATTTTTACTACTTGTTTTCTGTTTGTCAGGTACGAGCGAAACCATTCATGTACTACACCCCTAATACCATATTTCTGGAGTTTTGCCAGTAGAAGAGAATGTTGAACACTGTCGAATGCCTTGGAGAAATCAACAAATAAACCTACTGCATATTTTCCCTTATCAAGTACTGTAGAAACCTCTTTAATAAAGTTAAACAACGCTGTATCAATTGATTTGTTTTTTTGGAAACCATGTTGAGAAGACGAGATTAGGTTATGGCGGGATATAAAATTTCTCAAGCGCGATAACATTAGTGATTCAAAAATCTTCGAGAAAACAGACAAAATAGAAACAGGCCTATAGTTTTGAACATCATAAGTATTTCCTTTTTTGTGCAAAGGTATAACTTTTGCAGTCTTCAATCTGTCGGGGAAAACGCCTGATTCAAATGATACATTTACAAGAAAGCATAGTTGTTTCACTATTAAATGCGCACTCTTTTTTATAATTAGGGATGGGACTTCATCTATACCTGCAGAACGGGTACTAGAAAGCCTTTTGATACAGTCCAACAATTCTTCTTCAGTTACCGGAGTTACATACATACTATGTTTGTTGCATGGAATATTTGACTCTACAGCGAGATCCAACTTTCCAGGTGGTAAATTCGTATTAAGAAAATACTGATTAAAGACTTCAGTAATGGCAACAGGATCAGCAAAAGAATTATTTCCATAATTAACTTGTGATATTTCACGCATTGGAACAGTCTTTGATGAATTGTTTATTACGTTCCACGCACCTTTCATTTTGTTTTTATATCCGTGTATTATAGTGTCATTGTGGATTCTTTTCCATGTGTATAAGTACCAGTGTCTAGGTTGAGGCAAATTTCTAGGTACTTAGGACTACGATCTAAAGCGAAATTAAAGCGATATCTTTATTTTGATGTGTTGCATCCGCAGCGAAAACTTTCCATCAAACGAGAGCTCTCCGATACGTTTCCCCGAAAACTAAGCAACCTCAAACCAAGCAGAATGATTATCCTTACAGTTAATTAAATAACGATTGATACACAGTAGGTTGTACAAGGCTCCGCACCATATTAGATGAAGCTCTCCTCTCAGTTCCTCCCACTTCTGCATGTTGATTGTCTGCTTCGTGAAGATAGTCGCTAAGTGGAAGTAACCACATATGAACATGAATTTGATCTTAGAGATTTGATCCATCCATGAGACGACTTAATAAACATAAAGGGCAAAGCGTATATGGGCTTAGTATAATTACATTTAAATATTAAATAAATTTATTTGTTATTAAAGCAATGCACAACATCAACAGAACAAACCACTTGGCAAAACAAATCAATATAAGAGCAAATGTCGAGAAAGCCAACACAATCTCTCAGATATTCCTCTTTGTCTTAGTCACTTTAACAATTCAATACCTTATAGAGCTTTCCCTTAATGGACAGTATTCCTAGCTTTTGTATCAAAAAGGAATACCAGAGCAAGCGTTGTGGTGCAGGTAATTTATGAATAAAGCAGAGAGGTAGGACACAGACTGGTTAATATTAAACGAAGATTTTTCAGTTGTTTTATCTTTATTAATAATGAATCACATTCCCTACTGCATACTAGAGTAACTCATTAACTTTCCAAAGTGCACGGAGGAAAAACCAAGCGCATTTAGAAGGAAAGTCTATAGACTCCTGCTACGGGCGACTTTTCTAGAGCCTCCTGTCATGGCAGAAGAATTGCAAACATGGAAAATCCGTGTTGCGGTGAAGCTGTATAGTGTCCGTACACAACAGATAATGTTTATGTAAGTACATAATCTTGATTTTCTGTATCCTGCACATGTGTCGACGGAAGACATACACGATTGTAGTCTATTTGCAGATGTACAGTTTGGTCCTGACTAGTCAACAAATTTATACGTAGCTTCGTATAGAAAATTTTGTGCTTCATACAGAATCCTGTAAATTTCACTTCTCCAGATTTTCTAGACTAAAAATCAGTTCTTTTTTCACTCTTCATATGATTGTGAAGTTATGAGAAATGTAACTTATTCGTATTTACCCTTTTATGCTGTATGAAGATAAAAGCAAAGGACAAGTAAATATGTGTTTAGGGACAACACGAATTCTTTCAAACTTCAATTGAGTTCTGAATTTTAAGTACTGAAATATGCATAGTTATAGTACTTACCATACTTGTCATACATTCACATATGAAATCATCAATCAATTATATTGATATCATCTTCAGACGATTTATAGGAGAAAGAGGGAACACAAAAGAAATAAAGAGACGAAGAAACTAAGTTAGTGATTGAATCAGATTTTACATAATCAGATTTTCCATATTGATACATAATTGTGGACATTATTGTCACCTATGATCTTAAACCAGTCACGTATTAGGAAATTCTGAAGAAAGCTTACTCAGTACTGACCTGAACAATTTTTGGCATATTTTCGATCAACTGTCCCCACCAAGGTTCGTATCCATTGCCACCCGCACTAAAGGCAAGAGCGTTAGGGACTACGCTATGCGAAGCTACAGCAGTTCGTTCTAAGCTATCAATATTGTAGCATTTTTTTATTTTTCTATTTGTTTCTAATGTTATCATGCTACTACCCTTTGACATGCAAATGTAGAGCAGTGAAGGTCAAACGGTGTCTCGCGTATAATAATGAAAATATGTAATTTTATTTATTTATTTATTTATTTATTTATTTTTTACACCATGCGTATAAGAAGAGTGTACCTAACCACGAACATTTTTTAAAAAACTGACTTTTAACTGTGAAAATATTTCCTTTAACGTTCTGGCTACCAAGTATTCTACAAAGTAAAGCAGTTTTTACCAAATTGTTTTATGAATAATGAATATTTTATAAGTTAAATTCAAATATTCGTAGCCCAGCTCAAAACCTAGTATGCAGTAGGGCCTAGAATGTTAGCTGCATGTTGATCCGATTGGACCCACTGGAGTGGTCTAAGAAAATGTCTTTGTAGGTCCGAGTGGACTCATAATTTGTTATTCGCTGAAATGAAATGAAATGAAATTTTTGCGTTTTAAGTCCCACGGTTATGCCGGCTAGGCTAAAGGAGACGGTGATGAGTAATAAATGAAAAAGGTGGAATGAAGAATGTGGGAGGAAATGGGAGAACCCCGAGAAAACCCACGCACACGGTGTTGTCCACCACAAAGTTCACTTGGCGGGAGCAGGGTTTGAACCTGTGACCCCATGCACCAGAGGTGAACGCTCTGTTGCAGTTAAAGTGTTTGTATTGTAAAGTGCTGCCTCTAATGTTAATGAAGAGTAGTGTTTCTATGCTGTAGATTTTGTTGTTAGATATTGCTGATTAACGCCGCTAACCGCTCTGAATATCAAGTGACAAGTATTTGTTGCTTTTGTAGGGCAGATCGGATCTACGCGTTGCTTTTTGAATAACATGTTAAAAGTTTAATAATGGATTCATTATTTATTCTAATTTATTTTGACAAGATATCAGTTTTATGAGTGAAGTCACCGTCATTTCCTGAATTTTCAGAGATCACTATACTGTTGTAAATAATGAGATCAAGTTCTGCTCATATTTCTTCTTTTTTCATTGTACAAAGAAACTACTTATAAGCAGTAAATGCAAGAGAAATTAATATGCACTTTTCACACAAAGCTAGTTTGTACTGTACATGTAATAATGAACAAATGACTATCAAACAGAGTTTCCAGTTCAATTGTAATCTATCCCCTGGCCCACAAACAAAAGATATACACGTAAGTCCGATCGGACTCCCAACTTTCATGTGCTCGGATTCAATACTTTGCCTTAGATTATGGTTCAACATTAACATTATGTTTCAAAAATATGAACAAAACCAGAAAAACGTAAATAAGTACGTTTGGCATTATATCGGTGAACAACAAATTCACCCTTGGCAGCTGTGTCAGACATATAAAACAAAAAGTAGGATACGCATAATAGAACAAAGATCTGCATAATAGAACGTGAAAATAATGTATTCTCAAATTCGCATTGCTGTATTCACTTTTATTTACCAATTTATTTTTAGTTTGTTTGGCTGTTCCCAAATGTAGTTCTTATTTCGCAGTGCACCCTGGCCAACATTTCTATAGTTAATCGTGTGAATAACTTCTTACATTGCACATTTACTACATTCAGAATTTTTTTTTTTAAAAAAAAGCAGGAAATATTAACAGATATCAGTTGAACAGGGTGTTTCAAAGAAAAGTAATCCGATTTTATAAAACGATATATTTTACATGAATGAAGATTAGATCTTGCTGCGATTTAAATATACACAGGAAAACTTTTGCTATTGGTGCTATTTGCTAGTTGGTTCACGTGGTTGTCGCTAGGGGTCTCCTTGCACCTCACTTGTACAGTATTCCTACCCAGTATGATATTTTGTGATGTGCTTTACCTTTTAAAAACTTTGGGCCAGCTACGAAACTACATAGCAACAGCAGTGACAGAAGAAACACCGCATATGCTCGCACAAGTATGGGATGTTTTTGATTATGGTCTGCAGTGTATTGTCTGTTCACTCTAGGATGGAAGATTGTTTACAAACAACAATTGTAGTGCGAGCGTCAAAACCTTGCTTCTCACCCCTATATGGTTAATTCATGGTTGCCAGGCACATGAATCTCCGAACCGAATGTACCTACTTCTGCACAGTCATGGACCAAGTGCTATTACTACATAAATTGCTGCTTTTGAGATGACTGAGATATTAACGTTATGAAAAATTGAGTTAGTTATTATGTAATACAATCTTACATGTAATGCACACTCAATTTTGTACAAGTGTTCTTGTTCGAAAGTGTGCGAAAACCTTGTACGCCTGGCAATATTGGAAGATGGCAGTTTGTGTTGTAAACAATAAACAGAGGTAGCGAAGACCGTTAGGTTCGCTGGACAGCGTTGTTTTCATGATAAGGCGACAGAAACATATTGTACTGATTGTAAACAAGGGCTGGGAATTTCGATGCGAGTATAGGTGGAAATATTCTCCCCACATATTGCCTGTTGGTGAAGGTTTGCAATGTTGCAAACTGCTAAGTGTAGAATTTCATACTAATTGAACGAGCTTTGAGAAGGATTAGTATGATGCAATAATTATAAATACTAAAAACCATGCTGCTGTAAGAAGAATATAATACACATTGAATTAAGTCTTCAAAGTACAGTATAAAGCGAATTTTAACATTTAAACATTTTAAAGCTGTACACATTTGCCCTGTTTGGGTGCCCTTACCAGACACTGTGCAACACGAAAAAAGGCATTAAAATAGGTAGATCGAGCGTGGGCATGAACGCGGCTCTGGCCGGTATTCCTTATTAAGGTTTTCCTCAGTCCCACGAGGTGAATGACTAGATAGTAGCTTCTTTAAGGCAGGGGCGGATCCAGGACGGACTTCTTGAGGGCGGTGGGTTTTAATACTGCTACTTAGAGCTATTTTTAAGAGCTCCAAACTCTGGGATTGGGTTTTATTTAACTATATAAAATGAGAAAGGTTCCTTTCCTGGGGGCAATCGCCATGATCGCCCCCCTGGATCCGCCACTGCTGCAAGGCCAGAATTGGGCCAAACACCGAGACCCCAGAATTGGCGGGAAATATATTCCTTCAGAATATTATGTTGTCAACACTTCCACAAATATTATGGTGGTGGGTTCCGACATCCCTTTTTCGTTTATGTGTGTTTAAGTTCATTATGAAGTAAATGTAGTAGGGATGGCCAAAAATTTTCGGATCCGGATATCCCGGATCCTGCCGGATCCGGACCTAGATCCGGATCTCGGATCCGAATCTCAGATCCGGATCTCGGATCTCGGATCCGAAATTCGAATCTCGGATCTGGGTCCGGATCTCGGATCTGGATCCGAAATTCGGATCTCGGATCTGGGTCCGGATCTCGGATCTGGATCCGAATCTCAGATATTGATTCGTATCCAAACCTACATCTGAAATTGTGATGATAAAATTGAATATCTAAAATTCGTCAAAACTTTTTTCGGATTCACTAATATAGTAGGATGCTGTGCTTTTAAATGTTTCCATAACACGTTTGTGCTACCTTTGTTCTTTATGTTATTTTAACCTTGCAATATTTACTTTCTTATATAAACTTTCTTATTTTCTCATATACAAATGAAATATCTTTTAGATAAGACCCTTCTAATCGCAGGAATACTGGACAAAACAAACTCTTTATTAATAGTAGTTTCTGACTGACTAGAGTCCAACCATCAACAAATCTTTCACTTCGAAGGTACAACAAAAAATATAGACTGGTTGGCGTGGAACAGTCTTGGGAAGTAACGTAACGCAAGTAACGCATTACTTGTAACACGTTACTTTTTAAGTAACGTTTCCTAGTAACGCGTTACATTTTTTCCAAAGTAACTGTAACGGTAACGCGTTACAAATTTTTAAGTAACGTACCTAGTTTGCGTTACTCTTTCGCGTTACATTTCGGATGAGTAACTATAATATCTGTATTTTTTTCGGAAACAAATGTTTCTTTCATGTAAGTAAATTTCTCAGAATGAAACAATAGAGCATGAACTACGTATGTCAGTGATCGACAGTCACCGACACACAGAGAAACAGATAAGTTCGTAGTGTCATTTGCTGTTTTTGGAAGATGTGGACAGCCTCAGGGAAATCACGTGTACTGATTGCAAGCACCTGGAAGATTTTGTCGTAGATCTTGACAGCACCAAATCAATAAATTCAGTGAGTGAACTAGGAGTCCAATGATACCGGTAGTCTATTTTACTTTGGTTGGTGTTGTTTTTATAAAGATGGAGGATGAAAACATATTACCGTTCGAACATTTGAAAGAATACTTTTTCTTAAGAGCTGCGGATGATGGTGGACAGAATTTAAGAGTAAAGTGTCTGAAGTGCCCCGGCGGAAAATATTTATCAACAACTAGCGCGCCATAATCAACGATTTACAGTAAGGGGTTAATATGAATAAACTGTGTTCTGATGAGCAGGCCTACTTTATTACTAGAAAATAGTTTGAAGATGGTATGTAACATTGGAGTTCTTTCAGATCAGTTTGCTTGTCCCAGAGTTTCGTTGATTATAGAGTATGAAACTAGCTTTAAAAAGCATATATCGATTTTAGAGTTACTGGCAAGTTTTAAGTCATCCCCAATTCATGTGTTCTCATTTTATTAGTTGTAGTGTAATGTTTCTCTATATTCTGTATTTTTAATTTTACATAAAATTGTTATTATTATATAATTAGTTTAGCAGAATAATAAGCAACGACTTTTCTAACGCATAGGGATGAGCACGAGTCAAGCTAAAACTCGACTCGACTCGAATTCAAGTCGAGTTTCGAGTCAAGTCAAAGGTAATATTCTCGAGTCGAGTTCCGAGCCGATTCAATTTTTCGCGTCGAGTTTCGAGTCCAGTCGAGTTTGATAAATGGCTCGTTCGTTTTAACTCGTTTTCAAATCATGGCCTGATTACACTGGAAAACGAAAGCCATGAAAAATTTAAGCTAAACAGTAACATGAAATACTTTTAGTGTTGCTCACGAGAGGGGACACTGCTCGTATCTCGTCTCGTCTCGACAGCGAGACCACAAGATATTTTTTTTAACAAGCTCAGCTCGGCTCGACTCAACTGAGAAAATGGCTCGAGCGGGTTCGCTTGGGGTGAACCATCGGCTCGAGCTGGCTTGGTTGGGATGAGCGAACTGCTCGGTTGGGCTCAACTGAGCTGAGGGCTCTAACCGAGTCGGTTGGGTGAGCTGTTGGCTCTGCTCACTTCTCGGTTCGGGTCGATAGTGAATGAGCTGTGGGCCGAGCTGCTCGAGTCGTTGACAATTCTAAACCCGAGCCGAGCAGTTTTGAAGATATTTGGCCAGTGCCCTATAGCTTTTAACAGTGTTTGGCTCGAGCCCGAATACTCAACGTAGACCCTCAACCGAAATTCAGAAGCTCGGGAACAATGTCCTTGACTCCTAGACTTCACGACTACCGAGGTTGGCAAAAAACTACTTTTTTACTATTCAGATATAAGCCACCTATCTTTCATGTTTATACACAGTGTTGTAATAATAATAATAATAATAATAATAATAATAATAATAATAATAATAATAATAATAATAATAATAATAATAAAGTTGTAGTAGTAATAGTGTCATTGATAATAATTATATTGTCCATGTAATATATTTGAAGAGAGTACTCGAAACTACACACCGGATTTGGCTCGACTCGACTCGAAACTCGACCCCAATTCGAGTCGAGTTGGAGGAATTTTTCGAGCCAAGTTCTCGGGTCGAACTCAAAGATGTCTGTTTCTAGTCGAATCCAGTTTCAAAGAAAATTCGCTTGAACTCGCTAGCGCTCATCCCTACGAGTAACGCAGTATGGCATTTTATCAATGTTACAACATTATATGAAAATGTTCATATATCAAGTAACAATTTGTCCTTGCATTTGCACAAAGCGATTCAGAACGTGGAATAATAATAATAATAATAATAATAATAATTATTATTATTATTATTATTATTATTATTATTATTATTATTATTATTATTATTATTATTATTATTATTATTATTATTATTATTATAGCTGTAATAATAGTAGTATGGAAAATTGAAATAACATTTTTTCACATATTTAAAGTTTTGGAACTAAAAGTAACGCGTTACTTTCGAAGTAAGGTAACAGTTACTTTTTGGGGGCAAGTAACGCGTTACTAACGCGTTACATATTAAGAGAAAGTAAAGTAACTTGTAACGCGTTACATTTTTACAAGTAACTTACCCAACACTGGCGTGGAACAACAGTAGATCTTTAAACATACACACGAGAATTTCAGGAGAGCGATATGGTTGTGTAGTATTATTAGTATTAATAAAAGTGTTCGTTGTACGACTTTATTACCTGACTTATGGCTTGCCCTTCTGAGGTCAGGAGTTGTTGAAGGAGTAAATATAAAAGAGATTTCTGTTATTTCTTCTTCACTTCAGGTTTCTTTAATCATACATTGCAGGACGTAACCAAAACATATCCATGCATCGTATCATTGAAACGTTTTGTGTTTTGTATATTAGTGTTCAAAAATATTTAACATATTCGCATTTGTTCATGTGATCTCAGGTTCAATTCTCGGTGGAACATACATGAGATAATTGAAAGCTGAAACAATATGAAAATAGTATTTAAAAGTCAGGAAATTAATATTAAAACTTTAGCTATCTATTGGGACTGTAAGGCTATAGTTAAATTAACCCACACGTTTCGTGAAGATATATTAAGTCGTTATTGTTTATTTACTATAAGCTACCAGATACATCCTCAGAGGCCACTTTACACTGTAATAATCAACAGATGAAAACATTGGGAAAGGAATGGAAGGAAGGTCTCCAGAGCCTTAGATCAAGGTACTAACCTAGCATTTGCCCAATATAACTGAGGAACAACCCTGGAAAATCCTCAGTCAGGATGGCTGGTCTCCGAATTCGAACTCGGTATAATCCAATTGCGAAGCAAGAATCCTAACAAGTAGCCTGAGCTCACTCCGTATTATTATTATTATTTAATTAACGTAATGTTCTAAAATTAGTGCAAATTAAACCCTACTTTCTTTATTGCTGATGATATAGTTAATAAGCCTACATGAGATATCAGTCTCCCATTACATAGGCCTTGCTCAAGAAAGAATACCAGAACTGGAATTCAGGAAGCGGGGGTGAAGAGATTAATGAGGATGAGGAAACTATGTGCGATGCAAAAACTGAGAAATTATGACTTCATCACAGATATATTCACTTACATACGTCAATTAATATTTCTCTGATACAGGGCACTCTACTTTCTATAGTGGCAGGAAAATGGCCCGCTTTTGTAAACGAACACATTAAGCACGTGCATATAGGCACAATATCCGTGCAAAGAAACATAGGTAAAACTAGAAAAAAAATAGGGAAAGCGAGGGGAAAGTGATAAAACGCCATTCAGCTTTAAAAAAAAATGAAAATAACTTGGAGCTACGAAAGACGAATTTTATTGAAATGATTGTTTTTCCTTAGTGATTAGTTGTGCTAACTATGAACATGAATTAAAAAGAAATCAAGTAGCTAGCTCTGAGTTTCGCAAACTGGTTGAAAAGAAAATATTAGATAAAATTTAATAATAAAGAATGCATTTATGATAATTAAAACAAATTAAATTCTTGGCACGACAGTCCTTTGGTTCCTACCATCGGGCTTACGTTCATTTGAAGTGGGATTTAAATGCAAGACATTTACAGTAAAAGGATCCACAGCCTAATGCCGCAGACCACTCGACTATGGCTGTCGGGTTTTCTCGGCTAATCTGTAGCACATTTACAGTAACTGATTATTTTAAAAGTTGCTCCTAAATACTGACAATCTAAGTTTTATGTATCAAATATTTCCTGCGATAATACCATACACTCTCCGACTTCTATAGAAGTAAAGCTATAGTTACCCACATTATCTAATACAGAAATAAGTTCTGATTCTCTAATAGCTGCTGATGGTGATAGTCAAGGTTCACCGAAGCATGATCCCAAACCCAAACTGAGATATTGATGTCACTGGAACGCCTGAAAAGTCATTGTGGGTAAGTGAAATGCCCACTTGTCAGGATGAAGGGCGATGGTGATGTGAAATGCAGGGCTGTCAGAGGTACTACTTATAATAATTGGATTTGTAATATTCTATGTTGTCGTAAACCCTCTTTAAGAAGATAACTGTTAACTTTAGCTTTGAAAATGTTACATAAAGAGTTTTATTGCTATCATTAGGTTGCATATAAATCTCTTTATTCCGGAATTATCGGATTTATTTTACCGCTTAACTTTCACATTTCTTCTGATTTACGAATATTTAAATCACGATTATCCCCTTAAGGTCAATTAGTGATATTTTAACTTATTTCGAACCAACTATGTATATGGCTAGTCTTGTTATATGGGAATAATTGAGACTAGAAGCAGTCTACAGGCTACGTTCAAAAGAATCTTGTCCGATCTCCTGATAAACCACGTCTTTCAGCAAGGTGAATTGTGGCAATCCGATACTAACATGAGGAAATCTTCCGGTCCAAGTAAAAGCTTCCATAAGATTCAGCACCCTAATCAGTGGTATGTGCCTTGCTAATTTTTCTCCAATGTGAAAGTACCTAACTTTATTGTTAAAAATGAAAAGGTTTTTATTTCAAACAAGTTGTCATTACAGTTTTCATATTTGAACACAACACTCATGAAAAGTCATGTTAAAGCGCGACTTACTCCTGAAAAAGAATATTTATCTGTTTTTAATTTCTCGTGTTCCTCAAACTACATGCGGAATTAGTGCAAGTGACTTCCGCTCGCATTACCTAGGTACAAACGCAATGGCGTATTTAGGGGAGAGGCTTCCGGGCTTAAGCCTCCCCCCGAAATCTTACTTTCCATAGTAAACTATATGAAATATCTTGCAGAATTTTCACATTTTCAGGCAAAGCCTCCCCCCGAAACAAAATCGTAAATACGCCACTGTACAAACGGCTACGATCTTGGTACTAGCACCTGTTTCGGTTTCCAGATCCCAAATATTTATATTTCAGCCTGATTCTATGTATGAATCCGAAATTTCAAATCTAGATAAGAGGCACCAAAATTCATAGTTTATTCTCGGTGTTCATATTGTGATTTACTAAATAATTATTAAATCTAATTGTAGGGTATACATTTGATATTTTGAGCAGACTGAGCAAGATAAATATACGTAAAAAGTAGTCAATACTTGTCTTAACTGTTTATGTTTTCTTAACTGTCAATGAAATAGGTGCATTGAGGAATTTTAAATATTCATCTCGGTCCTGCAACCGAGTGGAACTAGATTCGACATTCGAACTCTCATCCGGATCATTTTTTTTCTTAAGTAAGCCAAACATTTCATCTTTAGAGTAGAATGAAAGAAACAAATAGACTTGTCAATATTCGTCTTAATTTTCTGTTCTCTTCTTCACTGTCAGGACTTCGTGAAATTACTTTCCGCGAATTTTAGATATTCAAGTTTATCATAATTTGGATGGGATGTGGGTTTGGATAAGAATCAAGATCCGAATCCAGATCCGAGATTCGAGATCCGGATCCAGATTCGAGATCCGGATCCAGATCCGAAATCCGAGATCCGGACCCAGATCCGAGATCCGGATCCAGATCCGAAATCCGAGATCCGGATCCAGATCCGAAATCCGAGATCCGGATCCAGATCCGAGATCCGGATCCAAAAGATCCGGACCCAATCAGATCCGGATCTTCGGATCCGGCCAGATCCGGATCCGGCCATCCCTAAAATGTAGAAGTGTTTCTTTCATTCTCTTTCCTTCTTTCTTCTCATCTTTGTCATCCTTGCTCTCCTTTCCCCACCTTCTTAAAATATGAATACTATCCTCCTGTAATATTGTTTCTCTCCACGGCCCAAGGTTTAAAGAGACCAATCTGATATAGTTAACTATTAGCAGAAGTGTACCAATAAATTCACATTAGAGACAGTGCCGTAACTTATATTTTTTTCTGGGGGGCAAGCATTAATATGTGTATTTGGGCCTCCAAGAAAAAGTTGTTTTTCTCATTCTTGCCCCCCCCCTCTTTCTAACTTTTTCTTACTATTTATGCCCCCCGGAGCCTGTCGGCCCTCCCTCACGGCAAGGTCTACGGGGCCGTTACTTACGCCCCTGGGCCCGTTCCATACATGACAAATTAATTAAGGGGACAACATTGTCAAATCTCAAAGCCATACGAATAAATGTTATTTCTAGGGCCCCTAATAATAGACGTTTCTTACTGAAGTGGGCACAAGGCTCACTTTTGTTTTATTTACCTTGCATGCGCTGCTTTATGTAATGTAGTGAAACTGTTTGATGCTTTATTTATAATTTCATGTTCGTATTGTATATGGATTCAGAAAATTTCGTCTCCAAATGGGCCTCTTCGAACGGCGGGGAACCTCCCTGGGGGGAAGTTGCCCCTCCCCTGTCCCACACAAGTTACGGTCCTGATTAGAGAAGAAGTAAACTCTTTCGAAATTTACGCAACTTGCAGATACCAAACCCTACTAGTGCTAAAATTGATGAGTTAGTTCCACTGTTACAACTGATATAAGGGGAAAGTAGGGGAAGGACTGCTAAGATTCGCTGGCCAGGTTTTGTGTCAAAACACAGCGCTAAGCTACAATGAACGGACAATACCAGGAAGACTCCTATCGACAATCACGCGAACCAGAAATTTGCGACTGGCGTTTGAGTTTCGATGTGTGTTTTAAACATTTCTGCAATGTTTTCTCTTCATTCACGTAAAAGATATACACCGTGTATATAATATTTATAAAATTGAGTCATTCATTTTCAAACAACCTGTATTACGTAATATATAGTCAAGTGAGTATTCCAAGTAAGTAAACATACCAATAAAATAAACTAAAACGAAAACACTTCGTTTTAGCCCTGATTCGATTTATGTATCTTAGAGAATCACTACTTCATTATAATAAATATATCAACTATTAATCACTAACCATAAATTGTATCCAGATATCTTCGATTTATTCTTCTGTAGTATACGTACATAAAATATCAACAGCAATCATAGCAAGTAATGATCTTGATAATACCAACATGTCCTATCCATCATAAAACAATAATCTTACTCATGACAACGAATCAATAACAACGTTCTTTCTTTTAATTATATCTAAGTTATCTGTTTAATTATTGCGCCTCTGATCAATGTTGATAAAATGGGTACAGATTAATTATAGTATCGCTGTAAATGTCGCCCAGAACGGGAATTCCGTAACAGTATTCACGGAGAAGGAAAGAACCCTGGATATTTTCAGAACACTTACTTTTTGAATAGCCCTCGTACTAATCATTATTACATCAATATAAATATTTTTCTTTTCTCTTCCTTCTCCATATATATATATCAATTCATTTATAACAATATTTTTCTTTTATTACTAATTACATATCATAAACGTCGATTCATTACAAATATCATTTATGGGTCTATCCAAAATTATAGGTAATTGATGACTTACGCAGAGTTACTACTTAACTGTTCCTCTTTTACATTGAGCAATAACATCCATTTACAAACAATATTATTTATAATTAAGATTGTCATCTTATCAAAACAACAACAAGATCAGAAGGCAATAATTACGTTTAAAAGCTTCAATTTAAATTCACTGTCATGGATTTCAAGTTAATACAATCGAATCCCTTTTGAACATGCAAAATAAAATAAAGAAACATAACATTCAGAATTAACACAAAGATAAGATAAATTAATCACATGATAACATGTCGCACAAACATAAAGTTTAAATGAAGTATTCACAACACAACTCGTAATATCTGAGATAATAAAATTAAGAATTGTTATCTAAGTTTAATTTAGTTAACATATCAGGTTTGAAATTTTAACTAGCTTTAGCCGTTTATCTGTTCCAGCTTTTCATATCTAAATTATATTTAACGTTAATATTATTCACAAATAAACTAATAGACGAATTTTGAGTCGAATAATCGTGGGAACCTTCGGCTGGTATGGGATTAACCCCAACCATATCAGCAGGTTTTAGTTTAAATTACGATTAACAAATGAGTCAATTAAAGTACATTGAACACCACAATCTTGGTTATTCTCTCTTGATCCATTTCCCGTTTCATTTATTACTTCGGTCCTATTCCGACAGTTCCTGCCATCTCGAGACCTCCAATTGAATCTGTTTTGAGTCACACTGGTATGCATGACATTGTTACTGTAATTACGTCTTCCACGAAAGTTTCTTCCGTTCGTCCAACTGTTTCTCGGATTACCATAATTCGTTCCATTTCTGCCGCTAGAATTGAATCTTCCATTAGCTCCAGTTCCAGTACGTATAACAGATCTTTCACTAATTCCAATGCCAGTATTGTCACGTGACCTCTCATCGCTGTGAAGATTTTCGATATTTTCACTAGTTATATTCAGGTTTCTGACAGGAATTGGATTGAACGGATTACGATTACTTCCGCTAGGGTTCGGGAATTGATTCTCGAAGTTCTGAACTAAAATTATCAGATGATTGAAGTTTACGCATTGAGCAGACAACAGAATCTGTTGTAATTTATACGGCAATAAAATGCGAACGGAGGCGATTATTCTGGATTCTGGCTGAAACGGATTGACAAGTTTAAGTTCATTATAGGCATTAATTGTAAAATCTGTAAGAGATTTATCGACCCGAGGTGAATAGTGTCGGGTTCGCACCATCGCATCGCGGTTAGCTAACAAGAAATCATTTTCGTAATTAGCCAACAAGGCCCGTTTGAATTCTTCGTAGGATTTGACATGGTCGCGAATAGCTTTAAACCACAAGGAACAAGGAGGAAGTAACAGATGTGGTAACAACTTCATAAATTTAGATTGATCTACACCCATAATTTCACACTCTGCTTCAAACTTCTCTAAGAACGAGCTTGCGGTTTCGTCACACTTACCGCTGAATTTAGTCATGGCCTTAATTTCACTGACCTTAACGTTTATTTTACTATGATTATGATTTTGTTGGCGTTGATAATGGTCCGGAACCCTTTCGCTCTCATTTATCTGCCTTCTTCTTTTGCGATCTGGACTTTGGAATCGCCTACTGTGATCTTCCACAACTAAACCATCATCAACAGAACTCTTAGAAGAAAATATCCCGTCAGTTTCTATTAATGGAGTTCTCGGGCGGTGATGCAATGTTTCCTGTTGACGATGCATCGTTTCCTGTTGGTTGTGAGTACTCAAAGCCTCCTTATACATAGGATCATTGTAGTCATATTCCCTCTCTTGTAACGATCTGATTCCCTCTTGTAAGTTGGATATCAGTATACTATGTGAATTAACCTGGGCAGTAATGTTCACTATCTGATTTTTTTGTTGGGCTGTCGTCGATTCCACGGCTTCAACGGCTTTCTTTATCGACTCTGTTTCTAGTGCTAGTTGATCCTGCCTATCTTGCCACTTGTTACTAAATTGTTGAAACCTAGTATCGAGTTCTCGCCTCATATCATTTGTAATTTTGATGGTAACTTCATCAGCTAATACTTGCAAATTTTCTTTCAAATTGTATTGCAAGCGATCAAAATTTTCTTGCACACCTTGTACTTTATCTGCAAGAGATTTGTGTTGTACTAGTATCTGTTCTAGCTTTTCATCGTACAATTTTTGTTGTTGGTCAAATTTCTGTTCTAACCTTTTATCTCGTTGATCAAATTTCTGTTCTAGCTTTTTATCTTGTTGATCAAATTTCTGTTCTAGCTTTTTATCTTGTTGATCAAATTTCTGTTCTAGCTTTTCATCTAGTAGTCGACTTAACATATCAATAAGGTTAGGATAGGAATGTTCAGACAGAGTTACGGCATTTCCAGGTATGGTTTGATTTGAAATACTGGGTACTTCTTCAATCTCAGAATCCTGCATATTAGCAATTCTTTGTATTCTCTTCCCGCTTCTCAAAATAGTGAAACTCATAAAATATGTATACACATAAACTCAGTTCTTACTATTCTTCGGAACTAAATGGTATAGTAAGGTCCCGGGTTCCGGCACCAGATAAAACGAAAACACTTCGTTTTAGCCCTGATTCGATTTATGTATCTTAGAGAATCACTACTTCATTATAATAAATATATCAACTATTAATCACTAACCATAAATTGTATCCAGATATCTTCGATTTATTCTTCTGTAGTATACGTACATAAAATATCAACAGCAATCATAGCAAGTAATGATCTTGATAATACCAACATGTCCTATCCATCATAAAACAATAATCTTACTCATGACAACGAATCAATAACAACGTTCTTTCTTTTAATTATATCTAAGTTATCTGTTTAATTATTGCGCCTCTGATCAATGTTGATAAAATGGGTACAGATTAATTATAGTATCGCTGTAAAACATAGAAGTGGGTCATTTATAAATAATGACAAGTTGGCAACATCGTGTAGTGGACAATTCAGTCACCTTGCTTCATTAAAACTTCAGTACATGAGACAGCAGGACGTGTCTTTATGATCTCTGTAGTGAATACATCTTGCTGTGTGACGAAGTGGAAATGGACGATGCAGGTGTTTCGGATGTTGTAACCATTAACGAGGAGAGGTACTACATTAGTTTGAAACATTACGAGGCAATAATCAGACAAATTCCAACTTAAAGGTCAAACATTCTTGTATCGAATTGTTGGAATTGATGAAACGTGAGGGAAAAGCTCTAAGATAGAATTGAAACCACAGTTAAATGCGACACTAAAATAAATTGTCATTAGGCGTATTTATGCACTGTATATGTAACAAAATACAGTGTTAACTAATAGATTGTTGTATTTTCGTAACGAGATATACATTTCCTTAGGCGCATACTACTTGTAAATGACTGACTAATAACCTGACAATATAATGTAATTATTTTTAAAACAAAATCCATAAGGACTAATTTAATCTTGAGAGTGAGTTTCTTCCGGATGACATACATTACAGATAAATATTTTATTATTAACTTTATAAAGATGCATAAATTGCTTGATATGAAAATATTTAAAAAGGGTGGTTTACTCTTAGCAATTTCCTCAAACACGATACGTGCAATTTTGTTGACAGTTCATAGATAATTATTTCATTAGTAATCCTAATAAATGACATAAATAATATCTCAAAACATTTGGGACGAGTTGAATTTGCTTTGGACTAAGCTATCCGAGAACGTCTAATAATTTTGTTCGTGTTTCATCATGTCTCAGTAACAACTGCATCATAACTTGATTTAGTTTAAAAAAATTGAAGCGAAGTCCCTTGGAGTCTGTCATTATTAAAAAAAAAAAAAAAAAAAAAAAAAAAAAAATTAGACTAGCCATATTTCTCTATCAATACCTTCCCATCGGCTTGATCAAATAGAATAAAAATAGATTTTCTCGACGTTGACTAAATTAAAATTAGAAACGACTCATTTCTATATTATTCCAAGAAAAATATGTAGACATACTTTTGTATAACACAACTATCTGATTCGGAATTAATGCATGTGAAGTACAATCAGGTGATGGTGTGACACTTAATAACAACTTCCTGACTGCTGTCTACGTACATCAAACTATTACAAACATACAAGCGGTGCAGGGTTGTCACTTCAAATATTAAATACGACATTTCTAGTGCTTTGTCTGAAATTCTCTCTCTGCTCGCCAGTAGCAAAATTAACTAAATGATGTGAAGAGAAAGGGAGATAGGGAAGTGAACAAGAACTTTTCGTTGAATTTAATCCCAACCGTTTCATTTGACACAATCCTCACATTTAGTAAATGTTGCGCCGTCTGTATGCGGTGGAATGGAAACCACTAAACAATATCTGTCTCCTGTACTAAGTATCTTGGCTGTCAGAAATAGTGTTTCAAATATGGTAATTACGTAGATATAATGTCAAAGAGAACCTCACCAACTTTCCATTTCGTTAAAGATTTCTGGAAAAGCATGGATTATTATTATTATTATTATTATTATTATTATTATTATTATTATTATTATTATTATTATTATTATTATTATTACAAATGTATGGTTTAAGTAAATTTAAACAAGTTTTGATGTAACATCCACTGTATTGAAGTTAGTATTTTAAATGGAGATTATATTGGTAAATTGTAATTTAGTCTTCTCAGAAACATACCTTAAATCTTCATACATTTATTATAACTTTCATGTCTAGAAAACTTTAGAACTTTCTTCTGGGGAGAGGGTTCAAATCTCATTACTATCACTTCCTTTAGTATCCTCTAGAAATACGTTGATTCAGTAATAGAACGCTTCCTTCTGATGCGAAGGGTCCCGGTTTTGATTCCAAGCCATATAAGTGTGTTATGAATGACATCATGTCCGTGTTTTTTCGTGGTTTACTCTCAGATTCTCATTCGGTAATCACCACTTTTTTATTAATCACTCGTCTTCTTTAGCCTACAGTACGTCTTTGTGGAAGGAAATACTGAAGGATGTAATTTCATTTTCCTTAAAATCCTCTATATCCTTAAATCGATTCTCGTCAGCATATCTTTTAGTTTAGGAAAACTACCAATAGGTTTACCTATGATGGAAATAATGTACTTTGTTGATTTGATCTTTTCGAAGACATACAGGTAGCTAGTAGGGATGGCCACAAAGTTCCGGTTCTGAAACCGGTTCCGGACCTGGATCCGAAAACCCGGTTCCAGAACCGAATCTTAGGAACCGGTTCCAGACCTGGATCCGAATACCCGGTTCCAGAACCGGATCTTGGGAACCGGTTCCAGACTTGGATCCGAAGAACCGGTTCTAGACCTGGATCCGAAGAACCGTTTACAGACCTTGGTCCGAAAAACCGGTTCCGAAACCGGATCCGTTCAGACCCGAAAACCGGTACCACCAGGAACCGGTTCTGGCCATCCCTAGTAGCTAGCTGTGATTTGAGGACCGTTTTAACAAAACTCAACAAACGCCATTTATAGAATTTTACAGGAGAGATTTTTAAGTTGTACTAAATATCGTTGACTCAAAAGATTTAAAAAAAATAATAGTGGTCACCCATGTAGAGAGAGATTGATGAAGGGGAATTGAAGCTTATTACTAGCGACCTTTATTGACAAAAAAAAAAAAAAAAAAAAAAAATACAATTTTTTACAAACTGAGCATACCCACTTTTTCATGCATGTTTCTTTTTTTGTTTTATTAAGCCAGGTGTTATAAACATACATTCTAAGCATTTAAATGCAATGGGCCCTTAAGTATATTGCATTTTGTAGATAATCAGAATAAGAAGTTAATAGTGTATTAGTAAATGTATATTTTTCTTTTAAGTTAAATCATGAACAGAAGTTTCCACAGTAACAAAATCTGTTTCTTACATCTTAAATCTATTATGAAACTCATGGTCATACACTGAAATGACAACTAAAACAATAGTACGTACACAATGTAGAGATGTTTAATTCTGTCTGAATATAATACAGGAATACAGTCCTCTTTAATGTAAAGGTTCTTTATAATACAGAATTTTGTCTTCAGTATCACTAGTATTCCCTTGTACAAATTTTGAACAGAACTCTTTACTTTCCTCTGAATCATTGTCAAAATAAGACATTAACTTCTTCACGTCATTAGCTTTATTTTTGCTTACGTGATCCACTGATGGAAATTGAGGTGCTTCAAACATTATTGAAGCACTTCTCTTTCCAGCTTTAAGCACTTCAACGTCTATCGATGAAGCAAAGTATTTTGATAAAGGCACTGCGCTCTGGTCTCATATCTTCTTACATAATGCAGCACTCTTGCCTCAATTATCTTAAAATGCAATTTGGCTTTTATTGAACGTTTCGAAATTGATTTCATATCGTAATTATACTAGTCTTTACCCCAAACTTTAACCTTCCCAAACTTTCACAAAATGTCATAATATTCTCAGGGCAGAGTGATTGTTTCTTATTTTCTTAGTTTTTTTTTTTTTTTTAGTAAGGCCAAACACCCTGCCAGGAGGCAAAAAGCTATCTTCACCCACTTGGAAATAATCTTGAAAAATGGAGATGTTGAGTTTTGTGAAAATTTGCTATATTCAGGAGTCGTACAACGTCAAATATTCAGTTTAGTCGTATTTTCTGTCATCCATTGTGTAAGGCTCATTTCAAAGTACCAGAATCCTTTAAAAACGCATTTTGAAAAAAAAATGGTATTTGTTGAGTTTTGTTAAAACGATCCTCAATTACTTAGCGATGGATTATGAGCTGAAAATGACGCTTCCAACATGAAAAAATCGGATGTTTTCATTTCATAACATTCGTTTGGTCACAAACATTTAAACATTTCGCTTTGGGTGTAATACTTCCTTGTGGTGTACATGTTCATGGTGGATATATTTATCAATGAAAATATGTCTATTATGATATTGACCTGTGCGCCTACCCTACATTTTTTTTCATATCTTAATAATTCAGGCGATATGCATTATGAAAGTTGGTTTTGGTTCAAGTACATAATCTTAGTTCAATGTCATTCTCTATAATATTTTTTTCAGTATACTTGCGCTATGCATACTTGCTTAGTGGCAGTTTAATAACCTACAAGCATTGGCTTGTAAACTGACCAGTAAGCAAATACTTAACCAAAAAAAAAAAAAACTTAAAAAGTAAAAGATAGGAGCTACAGCACTAAGATTTTAGATTTATATCTGTTAATTTTTACTGAAACATAACAAACTTGAAGCATTTCTGAAGCGGCTGATCGCGAGCGGCGAAAAGTAAATAACTTAAGACAACAATGTGCGAAAAGATCGTGGTTGAAGCTAGGGGAAACTCTATCGTCTGCGTCAAAGCCCAGGAATTTTGCGCTGTGCGCTTGTTGAGATTGGAAGGGTAACATGCACGAACAGCTTTTGCCATCGGAAATGCACGTAGCAATTCAAAACAAACAGCCGGTACTGGTCGACAGAAAGGTTGTTATATAGTACGCTAACAACACCAGACCCCATACAAATTAACGACCGTCAGAAATTGAGATGATTTGGCTTGAATATTTCATGTATCCATCCTATAGCCCGGATCTGACATCGTCAGACTGTCATTTGTTTCAGTCTCTGCAGAATTAATTGAATAGTGTTAAGTTAGTTTCAAAAGAAGCCTGTAAAAACCACTTACCAAAGATTGTCATCAGAAATAACAGAAGTTCTGTAGCGACGACATTATAGTATTGTCAAAAAATAGCAGAAGGTCATTGAAGGAAAGATATGCATATGTGGTTTCATGAAGTTATTTTAAAATAAAAAGAAAATGAGTTCTCAATTCTGCGTTCCAAAGAATCAATATATTTTTTTTAGAGAACTTGATATCATTCGTGCGATATTTAACACATCCTGCTTTTATTAGTAATCGATATTCAACTGATGTGAATAACCTATGCTCTTCACTCATTGTTATTGAGAATTGACCTAGCATTTAACATTTAACTACTCTGATGGAGTCTCACAGACCCCAGCCGTCATATATTGTTCTTTAAATTTAAAGAAGGTGATCAATAGACGACGTTGGTTTCTTGTTTATCCTTGTAGCTTAACGAAAAACTATCTTCGTAAAAAATAGGAACAAAAACAAATACTATCGCTTTTTGCAGTATCACTTGCTTGGAGTCTGAGATATACCCCCGTGCGAGTATATACGTTAGTATTTTTTTTTTATTGAACGTCTTGATTTGGAAACTCAACTAAGTATATACTTATTTTTATATATACCTACTGTTTTTTATAAATTTTGTATTTTATACATACAATTCTCAAAACGACACAACAGATACCATTGACCCTAGAAACGGCATTACCTTCTGCAGCTAGCTCATTTTCAAATAGGAATGCAATTGCATTTTTTTTTTTTTTTCATAAAATACATGGCACTGTACAAATATCAGTTTAAGTGTGTATAAGAGTTTAAGATTCATTTGAAAACGTCAAGACAATGACTAAATGCGAGTATAACCTCCTCAGACTTGAAGGCGAAGTTTGGTACCGTTGACCATGAATTCATTGCTCAACACTGACGCTAGTAAACCTGACCAGGTCTTCACTTGGATGTCACTTACTTCTAGCAACCATATAGTAAATGTTAGTAATACTTTGTCTTTCAAAAGAAATTAACAAGTACATCTATAATTGACAACTTACCTCGACTTGGTGTTCTGCATAACGTGCTTGGATAACGTGCTGCCACATATAAATATTTTGTTGAAATTTTTCAAGTTGCCTACGATTCGTTCAAGGTTAGGTGAGATGCCATTCGAACCTGGGAAGGTTTCTTATCATCAATGTTGAGCAATGAATTCATAGCCAACGGTACCTCTAGCTACCAAAATTCGTCTTCAGGTCTGAGAAAGATAAAGGTGAATGTTCAAGGTCTTGAAGACACTTGGAAGAGGGAGCAAAGAAAATGAAAGAGAAGTAAGAAAAATGAAAGAAAGTAAGTGAAAGATGAAAGTAAGAGATGCAACGATCATTTGGGAAAAGAGTGGTCGTTCAATCACTAATGATGAATCTTGCATTGGGGAAATACATTACAGTGACAATGTGAAAGAAGGAAGTAACCGTTAATTTCAGTGCAGTTTTACATTGCATATCTGGAAATGAAAATAGCAAAAAAAAAAAAAAAAAAAAAAAAAAAAAAGGCGAAATGAAAATACATTCATTGTCTCCCTTAAAACAAACTTATCCTGCTTCATATTCCTAAACACTACACTACTAACATCTCACCAGATTTCCACTTTATCATTAACGAGTTCTTATATATTGAAAACTTTATAAAACGACAAACATATTAACATTGATTGAACTATGGAATTAGGAAAAAAAACACACACACACAAGAAAGTCAATATTCAGAAAAAAACAATTGGGGTCTATCAGACTTGACTGGAGTATAAGAGTAACTTTATTTCTCAGGGTACTTAATAAGTTATTTAATTTTTATATTTGAGCAAACCGCAAATGCATAACTACGACTATACTGTAAAGTTTTGGTGTAGGGTGTCCCGGTATTTTAGTCTGAAAATTTAGTAGCGCTACATGATTTGAGAAAAAGAATTATAAAATGCTTTGTGTGGAGTAATGTACTGTATGGTTCGGAGACATTACGCAAAAATGATGATAAACGACTAGAAGGTTTCGAAATGCGGGTGTGGAGAAGAATGACAATTATTAGCTGGGTCAAGCGGAAAACAACTGAGATATTGTTAGAAATGATGGTGAAGAAAGAACAATTTTAGATATTATTAAGAAGGGGAAGAGAGAAAGGTTGAGACATTGGCTAAGAAATAACTGTATCTTGAGGAGCGTGCTAAAGAGAATGGTGACAGGAAAGAGAGAGAGAGGACGAAGGAGACTACAATTAATGGACGGTACCAAAACGAGAAATCGTACGTGAAGACGAAGACATTAGCGGAAGAGCATGAAGCATGGAAACTTCTCAGTTGCAGCAAGCGACCTGCCAATAATGGCAGAATACCTATGACGATGATGATGATGATGATAACATATTAACAATATAGCAGCATAACCCATCGATTTTCACCTCCTTAGTTTTATTAAATGCATAACATTATCCATATAAGCTCCATGCTCCTTTCAGTTTAAGGATCTCAGTAATGTTACCCACCTATTGCAATTCTTATTAGCATTATCTTATTATCATATATTATATGGTATTGTTCTTGTTGTCAAATTTCGATATATGTAATGCCAATCAGAGAAAATTCAGTTGAATTAACGGTGAAATATGAAATAACTGAGGATACAACCTCACATTTTCACGAAAATTACAGAAGAAAAGTATTTATTTTCAGGAGATACCCCTTGAATATTTAAGCTAAAAATTAGATGTTCCGAATTGTCTGATATTTCAACATAAAAGACATGGTTTTTCAAGCAGATCATTTCTGCAGGTTTATTATTAAAAAAATAAAAAAGAAAACTTTCAAACCTCTGTGTCTTAAACCCTGTTGTCAACTTTGTAACTTCATAGCCAAGTTTCAAATCGGCTACGAGTTTACTGTCTGTAATTCATTCGATGCAATTAAAAGAAAGAAAAAAAAGCATTATCCAAAGATGAGACATATACCAATCACAGAGCTGAGCAAAATGATATTGATAAGCAGGGCAGGATTTAGGGGGTTGCACGGGTGCATGCAACCCCTTCATTGTAAATATACACTATCTAAAATGAGAAGTTAGCACTAAAAATAGCAACACTTTCCGAAACTTTCCGTCGTCATGTTTCTGTTTGGGGCTTAAAAGAAAGAGGGGTTTTGCAAAAGCAATAGTTTAAGAGCCTGCCTTGCCAAACATAATACAAATTTTATCATTTTTCTTTTGCTTGTTTATTCATAAGTGAAAGGAGATAATGAAATGCAACTTACAACAGTCATAGATAATGTTACAACAGAAAATATAAACCTGAAGAATTTTCAGTGGTTCGGATCCCACTTTAAACCGTAGGTACCATCCTGGTACGTCATCATCATCCCATGAGAGGAAATGGCAAACCATCATGGGTTTACTTTGCCCAGGGACCTTCGGGTAAGGATCTGCCTTCGGACAGAATACTATACTTCATCATCATTATACTTTATGAAGTTAGCAACACTGTTTTATAACATGACAAGGCCTCATTCTCGAATAATGTGTCTGGTTCTTTCTGTATTACAATACATCGCTTTTTTGTGACACTTCCTTCCATTACCACTTTCACACAAGATCTTCAATGAGTTGGTAACACTGTGATTAATGTAAGGCATTCACATGAGCTTCAACATATTTTAGAGTCAATCGTTAATCATATTTACTACATTGAGAGTTCAATTTTCCCGTTTTTTTTTCATACCTTGTCTAGAAAATTGGCCCATACTCCACTAATTGGCGCCGCCACTGCTTGATTGCTTGTTTTTGCATGGAAACGATTATTACCACTGTATTCAGCGACCTGAAATTAGTTAACTTTAGAAATTTCATCCGGTTTCTCCTGTTCAAGTTCACGGGTGTCCCTTGTGAGTAGTGTTCGGCACATAGGCCACATTTTTACATAAAACCGAACTTTTCCACTTTTAGCACTTAGCACGGATTTTATACTCAGTCTACATATGTTCCTTAAATTACGAATATTGATGTGTGGAAGCATTTCTAGTAGCTCAATTCACACTATAGCATTATATTCAAATTTTCAATCATTTGCAACAATCCTAGCCCAAGAGACAGTTATAGTAGTTCTTATTCTATAACGGTATTTAAGAGGAAAAGAAAAACATACGAGGCGTGTTTTTCTAAGTAAGTGTGCTTCTGAAATAAACAAACGAATATACGCTTCGTAACACTTTTTATTGTTACATGAAAGCCTATACTTTAATCTGCTTTTTTCTATATAGTTTCCAGAAAATTAACCTCCTGAGGGCCTGCGTATTGCATGCAATACAATTTTTAAGTGCTTTTTTTCATTAAGAAAATTGTTGAAAAGGTTAGATTTCATGATATTGTGTTTAGTACAGTAAGCCTGCTACGCACTGAACACAAAACCACGGAATCTGACCTTTCCAACAATTTTCTTAATAAGGAAAGGCATTTAAAAATTGTATTGCATGCAATACGCAGGGCCTCAGGAGGTTAAGGTACTTATCGCACTACAAGTTTTTGAATACTATCCTCATACAATTCCGCTGCCTGATTTGGCAACCACTGCAACACGACCATTTTGACCTTATCATCGTCGTCGTAGCGCTGACCACCCATATGCTTTTACAGAACAGTTCTTGAAAATAGAGGAAACTTCTCATATAACAGCGAAATCGTAAAGCGTCTGTTCTCTTTCACATATTCGTCAGCATTCTGCACTAAGTCTTCAGTGATGGCAGAAGGTCGTATACTTTGTTGGTCATCATGAACATTCATGAGGTCCAGGCGCGGATCCAGGACGGACTTCTGGGGAGGGCTGTGGGTTGTAATATTGCTACTTAGAGCTAGTCTTAAGAGCTCCAAACTCTGGGATGGGTTTTATTTATATATAAAATAAGAAAGTTTCCTCTTCTGGGAGGGGACCATCGCCTCGATCGCCCCCTGGATTTGCCCCTAGTGAGGTTATCTTTAAAATCTCTAATCCATTTCCGTAGAGCTCCATCATTTATAACGTTTTCTCCATACACTTTACTAATCTGGCCATCAATTTCAGTCATTTTTATACGCCTTTTCAGTGATCACAAATCACAGCATGTATTTTATCTGCGGAGCCATTTTAACTACTCTGAACGAAACGTAAACATGGTCTAATGTTTCCGTAATGGGGTCTGTGGCTTACCAACAGGTGTAAGCAAGCGCAGGATGCCCACTGCAGCACTGCAGTGGCAGAATTTCAAAGCAGTACTTACTTTAAAATACGTCTCGTATTAAAGTTTCAAATTTAAAAGTGTACTTAAAAATTTTGAATTATAATATTCTATATACAGACAAATTAGTTTAAATTTTTAGTTTAAGATCCCACGATTATGTCCTTTAGGCTAAGGAAGACGAATGATTAATGAAAATGAATGGTTCTGAAAATATTTTATGCTCTTTTGCCTGGAATCGAATTCGGGACTACGTGCACCAAAGGTGCACTAGACTAGCAGGAGGGCTAAATCTATAGAAGTTCGTGCAATGGAGTGAGAGCAAACACAGTGTAATTGGTGTTATGTGACATAATTATAGCTACAAATGCAGAATGAAACTCTCTGTAACCCAAAATTGAACTCGAAACTTCGAGGAATAACAGTTCATCAAGAACACCGATACGTCAGGATTGTCTTTCTCTGGAATGTTACACGTTTGTAACCGTAAATTAAACTTCAGTCTGTGATGTGATACATATTTTAGTGTCGTAAAGCCAGAAAGTTCAGGATTGTAACTCAAGGAAAGGAGAACAAACCTCATTCTAATCGTATACGTTTTGTATTCCTACAAGGAAATGACATATCTTAGGTTTTTCATTTCTCAGGGAAGTTTGAAATTGGAAGTACAAGGAGCAAATAAATGTAATTAGCATACAGTCTCACATTAACGACTTGGAAATAAATCAAAATGATTCCTTTTTAGAAAAGAATGACAAAATCGCATTCAAAAAGGATATACATTATATTTGCCTAATTAATATTTTATACAGAAAGAAATTCTAAAATAGCACCGAAAGAAATCTAAACTACATTATGCAATGGAAGTTGTATTTTTGGAATTTCACATATTTTTTAATATTTGGTAAGTGCCACGTTTACTATATCTGTAGTTAGTTAAAAGTTCTACTTTTCGGCAATATTCATATGATATTATGCTGTTAGTCATAAGAAAGATGCAACGAAATGCGGTTCTTTGTTTCACGTTCTCAAACTGAGGATTTGATTTTCAAACGTATTCGTTTGAGTAATGAGGAGCTGGTCTGTCGCTAATGAACCAGCTTTCTTTGAAAATCACCTCATTAAATTGCTAAATTGACTACGGTGTAGTTATATATATATCATGGGTCAAGAATAACCAAAGGTTCATATTACGCAGAAGAAAGGGCTATAAACAGAATATAATGGTCACTAAAATATCTTGATGTGGGTATTTACCTAGTATTACTTAAAAGGAAAAGAAAAGTTACAAAATATCGCATTACATAACATTAAATAAGTTACTTTTAGATGTAGTAATAATTTGTGCAAAATTCTATCATTATTAAACGTTTCGAGTAGAGCACCAGCGTATAAAATGTTTGATATATATAATGTATGAGGTATAATATGATAAAAGTCACCCCCAACGTATAAATATGATGTAATTTGTATATTCGCATATATGCCACCAGATGATATCAATGCATTGGAAAGTAATGGTATATATTTCTATGTGAAAGAAGGAAAGCTGAGTACCATTGTGCCGTATGATTGTACGGAATCGTGTTGGTAGAAATACATCTTTGGGAGAGATTTTTCGCTTCTAGAATGATACCTACCTTCTTATCAAAAAGAGATAGAGCAAGACTACTGACCGCTAGTCTTCTATATTTATTGCAGATTTGCCAGAAAGTAAAATTATATGAATCTCCAATATATTTATTGTTTGCTTTATTTTTTGCGCTCATAGCTACGAAGTTGGAAATAAACGTGAGGATGCTGATAACAATGATGGCAAGGATGGTAAGATTAATTGATCGATTTAAAGGGCCTGTGACACATCCATAAGGTGTCTGAGCTACAACAACCGATTTTGATGAAACTGTAGACTAATAGGACACCTTACAAAACTAATGTAATTAGCAATAATTTGTCGAAAAACCTGTAGTTTCTGAGATACAGTCGATTCATTAAAGATGACATTTACCGTGATATCTCGAGAACGTATCCACCGAGATCAAGCAAACTTGTCAAGCCATAGTAGATACATGATAGCTTTAAAGCGAAATTAAAACGAACTGTCTGCACGTGAGCAGAACTGTGCAGAATGCGCAAATAATTGTGCGCATGCGCATATCTCGAAAACGTGAAGACTGCGATATATTTTTCTCCTGCTTAGTTTGAACTATATGACAAGTATAACATAATGCAAGAAAAAAGCTAGACTCAAAGGTGAGTGTTTTCAAGCAATTGAGGTGAGAAGATGTTGGAGTGGTCTTTCCCCGGACACCCGCCTCTAGTTACGCACTCTGTCTGGCTTCTCAGTCATACATTTCCATTAGAAGTCATATAGTTAACGTTAATAATCGCCATATTCGGGTCGTAGTGATATCAAGTACTGTTAGACATCAATGTTGCACAACAGTAACACAGTATTAAGAGAGCATAAGGATAAACTAGATATGAGGCCTATAGTCGCGATCTATTGAAGCTAGTGGTAGGCACAAAAACAGGTTTTCCGGTTTTCGGTTTGTAGGAAAACCGAAACCGGGTTTTAAAAAGTTTAAAAAACCCGATTTCTTTTACAGAAATCGGTTCGGTTTTCACCGAAACCGGTTATACGCTTTCTACAAAGCTGGTTCGGTTTTCTTCAAACCCGGTTCCGTTTTTTTCAATTGGTTCTATTTCTGACCAGAATAGTATCCGTTGCTCTCCGAAAATAGATTTCGTTTCCACAGAAATAGTTTTATGTTTTCCAAAAGTTTTCACGGAAATCAGGTTTGGTGAGGAACCGAACCGGTGTTTGGAGAAAACCGAAACCGGCTTCGGTGAAAAAACCGAATCGGTGTTAGAGAAAACGAACCCGGTTTCGGTGGGAAAACTAACCGGTTTTGAAGGAAATGAAACCGGTTTCGGTGAAAAACCGAACCGGTTTTGGCGAAAACCGGACCGGTTTTTGGATACAACCGAAATGTCAGTTTTTCGGATTTAGGTTTTCTTAGAAACCGGTTTCCGGTTTTGCCCATCCCTAATTGGAACTAGGCTATACTTTTTGTGACGAGACTGTTTCACGAGACGAGATGAGACAACCCCAAAGGTCTCGTCTCATGGTCTTACTAACTATGTATAGGTAATCATATGGCCTATGATTTTGCAAGTTTCTTTGAAGCATAGATGCCTGCATCAACTGACGTGTTCCGATAGAGCGCGACAATAGGCCTGATAGTTTATCCTTACGCTCTCTTAATATTGTGTTACTGTTGTGCAACATTGATGACTTACAGTACTTGATATCACTACAACCCGAATATGGCGACTATTAACGTTAACTATATGACTTCTACAACAGGTGTAACATTAAACAGGTGTAATGGAAATGTATGACTGAGAAGCCAGACAGAGTGCGTAACTAGAGGCGGGTGCCCGGGGGCTCGCTAACACAGGTGCTGTTACGGAGGAACCTACGTGGGTGTACAAGCAGTTACACGTTTCTTTTTGCTGGCTGCAAAGAGCGGTATCCCAAGGTTTGCCAAATTATCACTGTCCACGAAAGCGAGAGGGATTGCGTTCCAAGCGTTAGCGGCTGTCTTAGTATGTATTCATGTTTGCGAAAAATATAGAGAAACTAGTACATTGAAAAGAAGATAATAAACTGTAAAGTATTATTTTAAATTAGTTTATACGTGTTATATTAACTTTCTTTATTAATGTGGCAGGGCTACCGCCGGTAGCCTCGGTTGCCCATAAAATACGCCACTGCCTTTCATGCGTCTCAGGGGTAGTCTCTCCAGTTTGAGAACCAGTCGTGTATTTGGATCTGTTAAAAAATGTAAAAGGATTACGAAATGTTGGAATTTATCTTATAAGTAGTGAAGCATGGGTACTCATTGAAAAAAAAATAAAGATCGTTGCCTATGTTGTACACTATCATCGTATATTTATATGAAGGCAAACTAAACTATATTGCATTTAGAAACATACATTGTATTGGCGCAATGTAGAATTTATTATCCCTTATATGTCGAGCTTAGTTTCAAAACGTCTCTTGTAAACTTTTCCAAATTTTGGGGAAATCAAGATAAACCTTTAACGTCTTCGTTATGTCATTAAAGGAGCAGTTCGACTTAGAAATGCATTTTTTACAATTCATTTCCATTTGTAGAGTTGAAAATTCTAAAAGGAATGGTGTTTGTTTGATCGCGATACGTTCAGTCGTTAGCGAGTAACAGAGGAAGAAAGATTTTGTGATGACGTCATAGGTGGGCAAAGAGCGAGAGCAGGCTTACATACTACACAGTGCCAAGCATTTCGTTTGTGAGAGGTGCGGTGGCACGTTGTAAGTGCGGTTTCTTTTTCCAGAACTGATTGCAAAGACTTACAAATATCATCTGCATGTAGAAAATGATATCTGATGGTGGGCTGTACGAACGTTTTTATATTATAAAACGTATCCTATAAAGCATAAATTCAGCGTTAAAAAAAAAAAAAAAAAAATTAAACCAATATGTAAATAGATGGCGGACGAGATTGCTGCAACACGTAAGTACCTTTTCTTTAATCATTCTTCCGATTCCCAAACATAAGTATGTTCATTTTCACGTTTTGTTGCAATTTTTAACGCTGACCTTATAATTTTGTGCTTGAAGATATGTACAGGAGCGTAACATATGAGGCAAAAATGAATTAACATCTGTAAAGTTTGCCAGAATACGAAAAACACTTCACCGGTTAAATTTCTTTTATTCTCATAGCTGTCCGCGGAACAACTCTCATCACCCGTTTCATCATCATTGTCACATGATACAGAGAAATTAAACGATGGATCAATGTCTTGAGGAACAGTCATCGTCACTGATTCCTTCTACAAGCCGGTATATTTCACTCCCTAATTCATATTGTATAGCTTATTTCTAAAGCAATATCTTCAGAATCATGAGTGACATCGTCTCTATTACCCTTTAATGCCTCGTCTTGACTACAACCGTCAATTGCGTCTTGTACGATATTTGTACGTTGGTAACTGGACATAGATCGGTGCTTGTTCAATGGCTCGGATTTTAAACCTTTCAATAATATAGTTGGAACAACATTCTTCATCAGTTTGCGTGTAAATAATTATCCTGGCATTAGCCAGAAGTGGATGTAGACGGTAAAAACTCAGGAAGGGAGGGGGGGTGAGAACTCAGACTATGATACGTACATCATGTTTACTAAAAACTTTCAAAAATATCTAAATAATAGCCTAAATAAATTTTGTCACTCAAAAACTGGGGGGCCTAGGCCCCCGGCCCCAGCCTAGATCCGCCACTGGCATTAACTTTTCTTTCAGTAAACTTGACTTCTCGAAGACAAGCTCTTCAAGATGTTTGGAACACGAGTGATTTTATTTGGTTTCTTTCTTTTTTCTTTTTTTTTTTTTTTTTCATTGATTTTCTTGGGCCATAATTTATATCGATCTGGTGATTTCTCACAACTTAGAAACGTAAGAAAAGATACTTTACGTCCTCAGCTTTAATTGCACAAGAATTACAACCGAAAACACAGCAGGTGTTAGGCATTTCTACTTCAATTCACAGATACGTACAGCACGCGCTGTACTAACATGTGTTTTCTACTTCACACTAGTGTTTCTTTCAGGAAAAAAATTCCGGGGAGGGGACACTTAGTATTCGGAGAGGCACATTATTTTTACACAGTACTATTATATTTATTACATTATAGACGTATTATTTTGGTCTCCTCCGGGGGAATCTCTCAGAGCTCCGGGAGACAGTGCCACCCTAAAAACATGTCTGGAAGAAACACTGTTTCGCACAACAAACGTAATTACTGCTCTCTCTCTACTCTTTTTTATACTAATGCTATAGGAAAAACTACTAACAGAAACTTCCCTAAAAAAATCAACACAGAGCAAGACTGCTAACAAATACAAAACACAATCTATTAAATCCAATGCACTATTAAAGGTTTATCGGCTGCGTACAAGGGAGTGGTTGCTGACTCACATTGAGTTTCTCGCGTCCCACCAATGACGTCACCATTTACGATTCATCAAAAACAAATGCCTGTAGAAGCTGAACGAGACGGCCTATCAAGATATAAAAAAATACGGGTCTCTTATTTTTTGTTACTCTTTCTATTGCACCAAACTTGTTTTTAACTCGAACTGCTCCTTTAAGTGAGCATTATATTACTCAGAAATTTTCTCGATGCCAATAATATTTTCTTGGTAGTGATCACTATTAAATAGAAATAAAGTGAATTGTTTAGATAAGGGACGTTTTGAAACTAAACTCAGGACAAAGGACGATTTGAAAATAAAAACCTTTTGGTAATAAACATTTTTCATTCAAATGTATGAAATGAAAGGAAAAGGATTTGTATTTTTCGGAAATGTGATGTTCATGTTTATTATTATGTATCGTTTTTAAAGAATGTCAGTAAATATGCTAAACACAAACAAAAAAGAAAACAACGCCTTATAGTTTAAGAATTGTCACGAATGTACTGTGAGTATTTAAGTATGAAACTAGAAAAAAATATAATGGAGTGTATATACTTTTACACGAGAAATCTTCCAAATCTTCCCTCATTCCAACTTCAAGTTCATCTTTAGAAGCCTCCTCGGTAGTTTCACTACGAAGACCCTTTCGCACCATCTGCTTCAGTCCAATAGGAGGTAAAAACTTTATCTTTAGGCTGCTTCTCCTTTGATATGCCTTCATATATTGTAAAATTAAACATGTAAAATTGCAGGCTATAATATGCAGCCTGATCCGGGATCCGTGGAAGAACTTGATGTTTCTGGCTATCGAATGAAAAGGTAATTTCCCGATTCTTCTGATATTTAATCAATCTATAAAATGCCTTACTTTCCCTTTTGCGAATTTGAAACTCTGTTTCGACTGAAGTGTCATTTGCTTAAAGCTTCAGTTCAAATTGAATACACTTTGAACACGTGTCTACTGCCGAGTTTCCAAAACTAATGTTACAGTCCGTGACGAGAACATGGTAGAAGTATAAGTAGGACACTGTGAGATCTTTGTTGGTATTGTTATACATTGCATGAAGCTTGGCTACATTAAGATAGTTATGAAGATATTGCTTGGAAACATAGCTGCCCTGTAACAATATTTCTCAACGGGCGTAAACTTCCCGATAAAAGATTTAACTGCATTCATTTTAGATTCAAAAAGGAGATACTTACGATGTCATTCTCTTTTTCCACTGACATCTTGCTACTGCTAAAATAACATTTACAAACACGCTGAGTCCTTTTCTCACATACACCCAATATAGTGCAAAATGTTTTCTTACAATTATGTATAAGTAATTTCTTACCTTTCTCTGATTTGGAAACAAAATAGCGAATCCAGAGTTCATTAATTTGCTTTGGTTTATTTCTTGCTCACTTTCATTTAGATGATTAGCATATTATATGTTTCAGTATGAAATTATCTTGGATCACTTTGGTCTTCTCCTCATAATAGCACTGGCGAAACTTGCACAAATCTTGTAGAGAAAGTTCTTTACATTTAAAAGTCCTTCCCACATGGTTACGATCAGGTACCCGAGGCAAATCTCTAGACTAATACCGCTGACTCTGCTATGTTTTGTTGCCACATTGCAGGGTTGACTTTCTTCTTTCTTCCTTTTCCAGGTCTACATAGAATAATATACTTTTGCTGCTGACTTTCTTCGATACGTTTCATAACTTAAGAAACCACATCTTAATGTTCTTTTCTTGAAAATAACTTGTATTTTATTCACAATAGAACAAACGAACAGAAGATAACACGCTTCTTAAAAACACTACAGCACAAAGAAAACCTATCGTAGAAAACTCAGGTATTTTGGCTTGTAATTCAAGGAAATTAAATGAAATGCGTTTGTATCAACAAATAGAGCATCTCTAATTTACAATACAAAAATTTAATATTATTTAAAACACTATTGATATTCAGTTAAGTTTAGGGAAAAAGAGACGTTTTCAAACAAAACAGTTGAAACCTTGATGAAAGATCATTGTGAAAAGGAACATTTTGTTTTGAAATTATTTTGCTCCAAAATGTCCGACATGTTGCTCTAAACATGAGACGTTTTGAAACCAAATCCATATTTCTCATATAATTTTTACAATTTTCTAGATTGATTTACAACAAAATCCTTGCAGAAATTGATAAAGAAACCATTAACGATTGGGAACCGGTCAAAACCCCCACAACCAAAACCACCACACTCAAGAAATGTCAAAACGCCCACAAAACGGTCATAACCCCCACACAAATGAACAAATCTTCCAAATACACGAACAGTCATAACCCCCACAGCCAAAACCCCCACACTGGTAATCGGTCATAACTCCCACACAAATGGACAAAACAGTCACACATAGCAACGGTCACAATCCCCACATAAATGGACAAAAACCCCACACAAATGGACAAAACTCCCACATGCAGAAATTGTCACAACTGCCACACAAATGGACAAAACCCCCACATAAACGGACAAATCTCCCACACTCTGAAATGATCCTGGTTGCATGTCTTGCCCTTGTACTTTTTAATAACATTTTTTATTCCACTTAAACTGATGTTGCAACTATTCTTCTTGCACTGTTTTCTAATGACAGAAACAGTAAAGTGGGCGTCATAAAGAGCCGCAAAAAAGACGTGCAATCACGATCATTTCAGAGTGTGGGAGATTTGTCCGATTGTGTGGGGGTTTTGTCCATTTTTGTGGCAGTTGTGACAATTTCTGCATGTGGGAGTTTTGACCATTTGTGTGGGGGTTTTGTCCATTTATGTGGGGATTATGAACGTTGCTATGTGTGGCTGTTTTGTCCATTTGTGTGGGAGTTTTGACCGATTTTGTGGGCGTTTTGACATTTCTTGAGTGTGGGGGTTTTGGATGTGGGGGTTTTGACCGTTCGTGTATTTGGGAGATTTGTCCATTTGTGTGGGAGTTATGACCGATCGTGTGGGTGTTTTGACATTTCTTGAGTGTGGGGGTTTTGGCTGTGGGGGTTATGACCGTTCGTGTATTTGGGAGATTTGTCCATTTGTGTGGGGGTTATGACCGATCGTGTGGGCGTTTTGACATTTCTTGACTGTGGGGGTTTTGGCTGTGGGGGGTTTTGACCTAGACCCAAGACAACAGAAGCAAAAATCACAAGCTGAATGTTTAAAATGTATAGGAAGAAAACGAGCACCCGAATATATGGCGTAGTGAATAACGTACTAACCTACAAATCAGCGGATCCATGTAATTTTCAAGTGCACGTTTTTTTCTTTTCGTCAAAGGAATAGCCATTACTTGTAGTATTTTATCTTTTCGTTGAAGGAACAGCCATTACTTGTAGCATTAGAGTTTTATATATGGTTTCATTCTGTTAGGTTTTTTCTTATTCTTGTCTAAGGTAATAATATAAAGCTGCAAGTATGATTCTACCTAGTTAGATAAAAAATAATGGTGTTCTCGATCTTTTTCCGTTAATAAAATATAAAACTAAGCTTACATCCGAAACTAAATATACAAGTAATTGAAATGAAAGTAGCAAGTTGGTGAATCACCAGCGTGCAGAAGAGCAAAACAAATATAACCTGAGGCGCTTTCAAGTACCTGTCGTATCTCTGTATTAACTGTGAACTGAACACACCTTTCTTTTTCAAAACACAACGTTATCAATGAAATACCGGTCTCTATGAAAACCTAAAGAGTAGAGGAACGAAACAATATTAGCATATTTTGTTTTTATTATTAGATGTTTCTGTATGTTAAAAAAGAAATCATGTTCACTATTTAATTAGAATATGATTAATAAACCAGTGTTTATACCGAGTGGAAAGACAATATGTATTCTGAAAAGTCATATTTTGTTTGTCAATACTCACGTGAGAAAGAAAAGAATGTAACATTTATGGAATCAACCCTATCAAGAGATTGATTCCTGAATTGAGTCCATTAGTTTAGGATCCCAAGTTAAGTTGTAGAACCAAATCTCATATAGTCTCGGTGCTGAAAGAGATATTACACTCCCAATTCATCAGTCTTAGAACTATCAGTTTGAGGAAAGATGATTGGTTTCTGAACTCTGAAAGGTACTCTATTAATCTACAAGCCATGCATGGAGCAATTTCCACGTAACCCAAATATATTAAAGTCACAAATCTGCGTATGAAAGTTAATCGCTCGCTTAACTATTGTGACCCATGGAATAATTAAACTTGATTTTTAGCTTCCTAAAATTGTGCTCTTAGGTTCCTAATACGAGTTCAAAACCCACGTAAATATATTCTAAAAGTAAAAAATAGAATACACAATTCGTTTAAAAATAGAGGCTGGGGTAATCTTTAAAGTCCAGACACGAACTAGTTGAAATGCTCATTCTTCGACTGAGAAGAATAAGTTTATGGAAATATTTTTTTGCGAAATATTCAAATCTCTTCCCCAATAGAATAGCATATCAATCAAAGTGAAGTGAAAAAGATGTAATGAATCAACTGCTAACTATCTTCTAGATTTATTTTAAACAGCTAAAATACTTACTCACTTTGGCCCGTTTATGAACACAAAATGTGAAATTAAGATATTGCAACAGTTGCTTTGCTTTCTTTGCTAGAATTGGAATTTCCAAAAAGGATGGAACCTCTCGTCACAGATATGTAAGGAGGAGTTTAAATGCCTATCTTCATCTTCCTATGATGAGAGATTTGTCAGAAACCCTCTTTTTTGGAGTATATTTTCAATACTCCTTTCCTCGCTTAGAACATGTATTGTATGAAAGTAACAGCAGGAAAACCCGGTCAGAGTTAACTCACAAGGGGAAAGGAGACTTTAGTAAATGAACTTCGGAGTCATTCTTCGTGAAGCAGTAGTGCACATTTAAAGTGTTAATATTACAAACTGGAGGAGCGCAATAATCAGAAATAGTTGAGAACAGCGTCTTAAAGATTCGAACTCGCTGCATCTATGACACGACTCGAAAGTTACCAAGTGACGGCGTGGCAGAGTTAGGAGGATCCTCGGCTCCCGTGCGAAGGGTTCTGAGTTCGGTTCCTGCTCGATCCATTTTTGTTTCTTGCTTTAACCAATAAAATAGTCATTTGTAACAACAAGTAAAATATTAATGCATCATATATTTATAACAAGTACATAAAACAATAGAAATGTTTAATTCAGTTGTAAAACTTCGAATATTTCATGTTAACGAGCAATAAAATGTAACCTATTTCGCGTTCTATATTGATGCTACGGATTATATTATGGTAAGCACAGTCGTTATGTAAAAAAGGTTTTGACACTGTGTCTATATCTGTGAATAGTGTGCGAATTGCAAGTGGGGTAGCATTTCAAACTATGACAATTGTAGCCAGCAGCGTCATTTAGGGAGAGCAGGAGGGACAATTGCCCCTCAAAAGTTTGGGGAATAAATATACTTTAATCGATTCTCTACTAATGCCTTTCTATTTGAACTGTGTCCCTTTCTGGTGCTACTGTCGATGTGCGTGTTCCTGTATCTCCCTCGAAAGATTAAGAAGTTGCTGCGGCCGAGATCTTTAATTTGTTAGATGAGGAAGCGTTGCCACAATGAATTATTTCACAGGCTTCGATGTGCACTGTCTTGTTAGTCATTCTAAGTAGCTACAATCTTCACTCGTCAAAACCAAACGACTGAATCACAAATTGGCAACACGGCTGAGATCATTCACTTCTTTTCCGTAAGCAAAGGGAGATTTTCCTCCGTCATAGGGCGGTGGGGGTGGGGCCGAAGTATAGTTCACATAGTTTTAGAGGGCACACCTGAGATAGACTGGCTCTATTATACTAGTACAAAATGTGAAAGACATGTCGGTGATGCTCTTGGCCCCCCTTAAGCGAAGTCTGAGATGATGTAGTTGGTTACAGCATACATGCAGTATTACCAAAGGGAATGTGTCTCCCTCATCCCCCTTGTAATTCGCACACTGTCCACAGACGAAGCGACTAGAACATTTTTACACGACGACTGTGCTATCCATAATATAACTCGTTATATCAATATGCAACGCGGAATAGGTTACATTTTATTGCTAGTTAACATGGAACATTGAAAGATTTTACAAATAATTTGAACATTTCTATTGTTTTATGCATTATAAGTATATGGTGAATTAATATTTTATGGCTACTTTATTAGTTTAAGCAAAAAACAAAAAAGTTGACTCGAGCGGGAATCCAAGGATCCTCCAAACTCTGCCACGCCGTAGATGCTCTCCTCCTAACTCTGGGTCGTAGATGCTCTGCCAGGCCGTCACTTGATAACTTTACCTGTGGTATCATATATGCGCGAGTTGGAATCTTGAAGACGCTTTTTCTCCACTATTTCTGGCCATTTATGCTCACCCATTTTATAATATTACGTGAATTGAATGTGCACTACTACCTCGAGAAGGATGAACCCAAAGTTTATTTACTAAGTCTGCTTTCCCCTTGTAAGAAATGGTCACCTAGCGTCCGCTGGAGAAGTTGGACACTATTTAGAGAATGATCAACTATGCCTAAATGAAACAAATCAGGTGGAAATACACACGAGCAGAAGTTATGGGGATTGAAGTGAAGTTTAGTAATGAAACTCAATAAGAAACAAATTTTAATGTAGCCGCAATCAGTCAGCAACAACTGAACACTTCAGACACTTGTAGGAAATAGTCAATCCGTTGGGATAAATAATCTGTTAATCATGTCTTCAAACCTTGTAAAAAGTTGCGGTCTTTTCTTTTAAGGGGGGGGGGGGTGCGCGCATCACATTCTGTTTTTCAATTACTTCCAATGCTAAAATTAAATCCGCCATTACTTCTTTCCTCGTATTCACATCCACCTGAAATGCTATATTTAGGCATAGTTAACAATCATCTAAATTCTATCGAAGTTTTGTCATGTTTCCAGTGGATGTCAACTAACCAATTTCTTCAAAGTACTAAATGTATTCTAATATTGATTTTAAACGGTCCATCTTTTTCCGTGATGATCGGACAGACAATCACATGTCACTTTTACATATTTACGTATATAGAACTTGCCCCCTTTTCCCCCTCAAAAGCGTATTTTTAAGGACAACGGAAGATGGGCTCACATATTTTAAAATAAGGTGTTTATGTCCATCTCTTCCTCTTATGATACATATGTTAATGAATAAAATAAAAAACCGACTGGACCAAATGCTAAATACAGTATGACAAGACACAACCTTGATGTCATTATTCTTAAATATTGAGCAAAAATTATAGAAATTGCTCCTATTCTCCACTTAGTTCCGACATTTCTAAACACGGTCGGACACGTGCATACTCGTTTTAAATAAAGTTTTTATATATAAGGTGGCTTGTATCAAAATCCGCCACATTCATTTCGCTTAGTTTGTGTAATCTCACAAAATGTGCAGTGAAGCTTCATATACACGTGTACAAAGACCCATATTTGAACTAGTTTTTTAGTATGAAATATTAAGCTTTTAAACAAAATTCTGTTTCCATTGAATTCCTTTAGATCAAACATACAACAACCGATATATAACTCAATTTCGGTAATAATAATAATAATAAAAAAAGAATGGATTTGGCGGCTCTTGATACTAGGCGCCTCATATCAAGTATCATCTTACAAACCTTAGATATTCTATTTTTGGCATAAATTTTTAACCTTCTCTTCCCTGTTGGGATATTCAATTTAATAAAAATGCGTGACAACAACGCAGTCCGAGGTAGGTGTTAGCTATGTTAATAAAATTCATTTCAAACGCTTCAGCCATTTTTCGTTAGGATAGACAACGTATTGTTTTCATACTTACCTATTGGTAGTAGTATTGTTTTCATTTATATACTATGTAGATATAAATTAATAGGATTGTTATAGTCTTGTTATTTATTTATTTAAGTTATCTATTGATACAAAAATGAGATGTTATGTTTGATGTTTAACAATACCTAGCATTTTCCATGTTATCAACAGTCAAATCAAGTAGCGAATTTTCTGTGCAGTATTTCTATTACATTGAATTTAATGTGTCATGCTTCTAGCAAATTAAGCATGAATACTAAAACATTGTTCAGTTTCAGTTCTCAAGAGAATTTATTTCCTGTCTTTCTATTATTTTGTTAATAAATTACAAAACACTGGCACCTGACTTTTGCATTTATAGTATTTAACGTTTTTCCCATATACTTCTCTTAACGTTTAAGTCCTTTAGGCTAAAGGAGACGGATGATTAATGAAAATAAATTATAGTTAAAGTAAAATTTTAATTGATCCTTAACGGGAATCGAACACGAGACTACCAGAACCAATAACGAACGCGCTAGCCATTAGACCAACAGATAACTTTTGCTATCAGTATCACAAATTCTCCGTGTGTATAACAACGTTTCATCGTCCCCATTTCTGTTCCGGTCATACCGGGACACAAGTGTGACTGCTTCAATGTCACGAAATGTTTAACCAGTTTCATCACTGCGTCTCAATACCAGTATAATAATAGGGTCTGTTCTAACCCCAAGGGTAAGAACTCACTATGATCAGATATTTTTTGTAAAAGCGGAGTTCAATTCTCGGTGGGAGCTCATGTGTTTCAGATCTCACGTTAAGCTGTAAGTCCATGTCTCATATATCCTCGTTGCTGAATGGGACGCTAAAATCAAATCAACTACTACAACTAATAACATACATTGTAAAAAGAGCTCTGCAGACCATCTTCATAACCAACTTTTTTTCGCACGAAACAACAAACATATATGTATAATAATAAGTATTCTGTAAAACCTTTCGAAGTCTTCAAGCACCTAAAAAATGATGTAGGTACTTCCACCAAAAATAGGTTCTAGCAGGGAAGGTAGGCTATTTTTGGCGTTATTCAACTTGATCAGTTGCTACATTTGCTAATGAAATGTTGACGTTACACGTTCTTACTGAAATATATGCAAAGAAAAGAAACATCTTTTGAACAAAGATCCGGTGTTAGATACCTTAATTTATATGAGAACCGGAAAACAGGAGCTGTTCAGTGAGCTGCTCAATGTATATATCGGTAGTTTAGTCAGTTTGTAATGACAATATTACAACCATGGGACGTGAAATCTGGGTTGCGTTCTTCAAAGTTTAAAGTTCTTAACATATTTCAGATTCTATCAAGAATCAAATTCGTGGTGTATATTTCAAGATCAAGTTTCCCTATCAATTCAAGAAACTTATACTTCAGCATATAAGGGCAAATATTTTTGCTAACTTCAAATACCCTGCATTTCATTGCAGTTTATTTTATTATTAACCATTGCTTAATTCTACTATAGCATTGTTCATAACATTTGTTGTTTTATCTTCAACATTTTCAAGTATAAATGTATTATTTTTCATTTCTTTATATAACAAAATTTAATGTTATAGTGACATTTAGCACTATGATCTCTGTTTTGTTAAGAACTGAAGGTGAGTATTTTATATCGTTACGTTTATATCGTACCCTATTTCGGAAATTTCTGTCACCTCTAAAATTGCTTGGGAATCTAAAATTGCATGCAAAATTAGTACGGTTAGATATAATATTTCAAGATGTGGATTGTCCATTTGTGCTATTACTATTGCCGCGAAATCTAAAATTACCTCCTGCACTCTGATTCTTATCTTCCTTAACAGCAATATTTCTAAGAGGTACATAATCAGCTTGACTTGTATTACTACGATTCTGTATCAACATTTGATTGTCAAAACTTTGTCCTGTCATTAGCAGTTGATTGAAATTTATACATTGAGAAGAGATTAATATTTGCTGTAAAAGGCAGTAATATTCGAATAGACGCTATAATGCGTGACTCCTGCTGGTAAAGTTTTAAATCATTGTATGTAGATATAACAAAATAAGCAATGCTCTTGTCCACTTTGTGATCATAACTCTTATTCCTAATTTGAGCTTCCCGATTAGCTAGCATGAAATCATTCTTGAAATTTGCTATCAAGGCATTTTAAAATCTGAATATTCTAATAAAGTATTACGAATTGCTTTAAACCCTACTGAGCATCATAGTGAAACATGTGCTAGGATTTTAAGAATACCGGACTTATTTACATCTATTTAATCACATTCTTCTTCGAAGTTCTCTAGGAATGCGCTTGCGGGAATATCATTACCTCGTCCTGTAAATTTAGTTATAGATCTTATTTCACTAAATTTAAAATGTTTTAGAATTTCTTAATTTACTGAATTTTAAGTGAGTATGGATATACCGCTGCATGTTAGATTAATATCCGGTAGTGGTCTTCTTTATTCTTCCTCAATCTCAGAAATGGAAACCATATCTTATAATTCCGGACAGTATTCTCGTAGATTCCTAGTCTCTTCACAAATTCGGGATTCCGCTGTAATCGGTTCAGCATCCACTACGTTACACCACTTACTGTTGCAACTTTAAATATTTGGACTTCTTGTAATTTCATAATGTGTTTGAAGTGGTCACTAACTTGGATCTCTACTACTTTGATTGAACTTCAGTAGTAATGGCCCCACTTGGCCTCACTTTTTGGCCCCTGGGTCCCTGCCCCAGGACCCATGGTCCCTGGCCCAGGGTCAATGACCTAGGGGTACCATGGCCCACCCCCTAAAATTTGGCAGGAGTACATAGGACCACCCCCAGGACCTATGGTCCCTGGCCCGTGTCAATGACCTAGGGGTACTTAGGACCACCCCTCTAGATTTTGGCAGGGGTACATAGGACCACCCCCCCCTTAAATTTTGGAAATTGCCAAATCTAAAAATTGGGTGTGGTAGCCTAGGACCACAGTATGTACCTCTATCAGTATTGGGTGTCTATGTCGTTCCCTTTTATGAGTAAAAAATTGCCAAAAATTCAAATTTCGGAGGTTTTTGACCTAATTTATCCCCTTGGATGAGGTATTATTACCCTATATGGTTATATGGGCGTATACAGGGATTCATTCCCTTTTATAAGACATGGGTATATTAATGCACAACTTGAAATTTTTGGGAGGAGTACTTTGGCCCACCCCTTCAATTTTGGAAATTGCCCAATTTAAACATTGGGTATTATAGTACAGGACCCTAATATGTATTATGATAAATTTGGGTGGTCCACCTCGTTCCCTTCTAGGGGTACAAAATTGCCAAAATATAAACGTAAGCAATACGTAGTACCACGTGTTTGGTTTTTGGTCGATTTTATCCCCTTTGATGAGGTGTTATTATCCTATATATATAGTTATATGGTCATGTATAGGGGTCCATTACCTTTCATAAGATATGGGTATATTTGTGCACTCCTTTAAAAATTTGGGAGGGGTACTTTTGGCCCACCCCTTAAATTTTGGAAATTGCTCATTTTATATATTTGGTATTATAGTACGGGACCCTAACATGTATTATAATAAATTTGGGTGGTCCACTTCGTTCCCTTTTAGGGGTACAAAATTGCCAAATTTTAGTACAACCACGTGTTTGTTTTTTGGTTATTTTATTCCCTTGGATGAGGTCCTATTACCTTATATGTGGTGTATACAGGTGTTTATTTTCCTATTGTAAGACGTAGGTACATTTGTGCACCCCGGCAGGGATGCCTTGGCCCACCCCTTAAATTTTTTGGAAATTGCCCAATTTAAACATTTGGTATAATAGTATAGAACCCTAATATAGATCACTATAATTTTTTCGGTGGTCTATCTCGTTCCCCTTTTAGGGGTATAAAACTGCCAAAATATAAACGTAAGCATTACGTTGTACCACGTGTTTGGTTTTTTTGACCTAATTCATTTCCTTGGATGAGATCCTATTACCTTATATGGTTATATGGCCATGTATAGGAGTCCATTCCCTATTATGAAACATAAGTACATATGTGCACCCCCGGGAATGGTACCTTGGCCCGCCCCCCTTAAGTTTTAGAAATTGCCAAATTTAAACATTTGGTATCATAGTACTGGACCCTAATATATATTACTACAAAATTTGGGTGGTCCACCTCGTTCCCTTTTAGGGTCCATTTTGTTCCGCTTTAGGAGTGAACCTTGCAATCGTCCCGAGTTTGATTCTTGGAAATGTTGAATTTAACGTCCCCGCGAAAACGGTGAGAGATGATAGGACGAAACATGAACTTACTTGACTGAGGATTGAAGCAGTGACCTCATACAGTAGAGAGACAAGCGCTGAGCCATCGTACACGTGTGTTGATTACTATGCAATAGTCCCGAGTTTGATTCTAGGTGCTAGTTTCAGGAAATGTTAACGTCCCACTTGAAACGATGATGAGAAATGAGAAAACATCATAAACTTACTTGCTTGCGGATTGAAGCAGAGACCTCACACATCAGAAAAAAACGCTGAGCCATCATGCCAACTTCAGTGCGAGCAGTTTTGCGTATGAAAAGAACATGATCAGATTATGTTACATTACTACACATTTCTGCTCGTTGTTACGCATAGAAGCTTGTTATTGTGAAATTGCAGAATCTGCTTATACTACATCAGCATTTTTTTCTCAGCTGACGGACTTTTAAAGCTCAACTTTACATTTATGTCAAAGACAGTTTCGTAAGATATCGATGAGTGTTACATTTTTTCAATCAAGTTTAAGAAAAATGAATCACATTTTAGATGTGGTAATTTGAATGTCGTAAGAAACTAACGAGTCAACAGTATGATGTCATTATCAAAATTGCGATACTAGATGTCGTAACGATTGATGTGTAAGGAGAAAAACGTGAATAATGTCACAACCAATCAGATTGCTTCTTACATCACGTTTCGGTTCATGATACATGATGAAAGCTGTGTTTTCATTGGTTCTCCGTGATGTCATTGATTCATTTCCTCGTTTCTGATTGGCTGATAGTGTTGTCACTTTATAGTTGAACCGTTTCAGATCTAAATAAAATTCTTAATTTCATTTTCAAATCCTACTTCCACAAAGATCTTGAATGAACGTAGGTGTACCTCTAGTGACAGCGTGACTTTACTCCGTTCCTTGAATTTGAGGTAAGTATCAACCGCGTTTCTTAATATCAATGGAGTGTTTTTGCATGAGGATAACATTGTTATCATTGTTTTATTTTAACACGAAATATTTAGCAAATGGAAGAATAACCCTCACTTACTTGACCGGGGATCGAATTAGGAATCCCACACATTAGAAGTAAGCACGAGAAAATTGTTGATTTTGGTTTAGCGTCCCTTCAGTAGTGAGGCTAGGAATACAGCTTAATATTGAATTTAAGCGCATACTGGGTGTTGAACCCGGGCCACATCCCACACATTAGAAGTAAGCACGAGAAATTTGTTGATTTTGGTTTTAGCGTCCCTTCAGTAGTGGGGCTAGGAATACAGCTTAATGTTGAATCTGATCGCATACTGGGTGTTGAACCCGTGCCAGAGGTGCGTAACGCTAACCACTTAGCTCAGTTTCTGAAAGTAAACAAAGAAACTACGCACGAATTTGTTCCCTACAACGTGAGACGTGGACTTGCAGTTTAATGTGGGATCTGATCTCCCGCCGAGAAACGAATTCGAGTCTTTCTTGTCTTAGCTCGAAAAAAAAAAGCAAGCGCATGAGATTTTGTTTTCGTTTCATGTTCGTCATACGTTTTAAAGTTCAGTGTCAGAGGAAAAAATGCTTACTACAATGATTCTCTCAACACAGTTAGAAAAACAATTTCATTCATTCTTTTTATCACTACAGAAACTTAGGTCATTTACATGTTGGTCCCGGGTTTGACGACAATAAAACGTTTCAGTAGTAGAACTATTTGAGATATGATCATTCTTTTAGGATTGATCGTGTAGTCATTTTGATAACGTAGTGATCTCTGAATTCAATTTTAATTCGTGCTTTTTTTTCTCTTCTCGTTTTAGATATTTGTTTTCTTTGCCTATTCCTTTTTTGCTTACCTTACCTTTTTTCCTATTTGAATATGGCTACTTCTGGCTTTACTGTCTTGCGAGAAATCAATAGACATTATCGGCGTTTTAATCTCGAAGGACGAATGCTGGAAATTCAAATTAATGCTCCGACCAGTGGCACCGATATTGTGGAGTGGGTTCAGGCCTCCTTTCAACAGATGTTGGATTATTTATTGGAAAACGTCGACGAATCATCGATGGTTGGATTATCGATTTTATCCCACGATGAGAAGAACAAGCCATTTTATTTATCTTTCCGGCATGCAAGTAATTTGACACTGGAGACTTTATGGGCATCCTTTGATCGCATCCTTCAAAGTAACGATAGTTTTCTCATGAACGAACCGTTCATTGTCCATTTTCATCATGTGGATGTGCCCCGTGGATTTGGGAGAATGCGTCGAGGTCTTTTATCAAACGACGAATTATTAAAACGCAAGAAAGGCATTTTACGAGAAAAAAACACCGACAAGAAATGTTTAGCGTATGCGATTGTGATTGCTATTGGCCTAAAGAAATATAAGGATACAAATAAGAAACTGTACAGACAATATCACAACCAGAGAAAGTGTGTTGTTCTCCCTGACGTACATGAACTTTTGTCTCGATCATCAGTGAATTTAGACCATGGGGGATCCGTGGAAGAATTGCGACAATTGCAACGCTACTTGACAAATTATAAACTTACCGTATACACCAGTTTTTCCGGAGAAGATATTCTGTATGAAGGACCGGGTGGCGAAGACAAGATTCCAATCAATTTAATGTGCATCAATTCTCATTATGACATCATCACGTCATTAACGTCTGTTTTTTCTACTAAGTACTACTGTGCTGCATGCCACAAAAAATATGATCATCTTAATAGACACGTCAAGAACTGTTCGGCCATGTGTGAGAAATGTTTGCAGAAACCGCCATGCAGTAAGACCAATACGGAGAAGCAGTGCCCAGAGTGCAATCGTGAATTTTATGGTGAAACATGTTATACAAATCATCTGACTGTACCATACCATAAAGGCCAACCAATATGCAAGATGGTGAAACAGTGTGCCAAATGTCTACGCATTTATTCGTTTGTCCATACAGGGGAAAGAAAACATGATTGTACTGATTATTTTTGTAATGTGTGCCATAAACATGTTACGTCTACCCACCAATGCTACATGAAGCCTGATACGACTCAATTAAAACCTGGAGTTCCATCAGTGTTACATGCCAAGAAAGCTATGATTGTCTTCTATGATATCGAAGCCACACAGGATACTTTCTTCGATGAAGACACGTTCATTCATAAGCCCAATTTACTGGTGGCCCAACAAGTATGTTACAACTGTGTTCAAGATGAGGATATACATCATCCGTGTGAAGTTTGTGGACAGCGAGAACATATTTTTCAAGATGATCCGATCAATGCCTTTCTTGCGTATTTACGTCAACCACGACCCAACATCAAACTTATTGTATCTTTGGCACATAACTGTAAGGGCTATGATGGTCATTTTATTCTTAAATCTTTAGTGGAAGAACATGAATTGAAACCTACTTTGATCTTGAACGGAGCAAAAATTTTAAGCATGAAAGTGAATCACTTATCGTTTATTGACTCCTTAAATTTCATGCCAATGGCTTTAAGTAAATTATCCAAGGCATTTCATTTACCCGCGACCAAAGGATATTTTCCACACTTTTTTAATACTGCTGCAAATCAAACGTATGTGGGAAAATTACCGGACATCCATTATTATGGTGCAGATGAAATGAAAGTGGATGAACGAGAAAAATTCATGACATGGTATAACGAACACCAGAACGATACGTTTATTTTCCAAAAAGAATTGGTAAACTATTGTATCCAGGACGTCAACGTACTTCGATTGGCTTGTATATCTTTCATGACCACTTTTGAACAAGAAACTCACGTCAATCCTTTCCTGGAGGCTATCACTTTGGCGAGTGCGTGCAATTTAGTATTTCGACGAAATTTCTTAAAACCTAATACTATTAGCATTCTCCCTGCACGTGGATACCGTCACAGAAACAATCAGTCACGGATTGCTTTGCAGTGGCTTGCCTACATGGAGGAAAAAGAGGGTCATTCAATTCAACATGCTGCGAGAGGAAAAGAAGTTTATGTTGCTGGTTTTCATCTGGACGGTTACTACAAAGATCCTGACACTAAAGAGAAACACGTGTATGAATTTGAAGGGTGCAGATTCCACGGCTGTCCTCTATGTGTCCCTACAGGCCGTGATCAACCCATTTATGAGAACTCCGAAGAAACAATGAACTATCGCTACGAGAGAACACAGCGTAAAATGAAGTTATTACGATCCATGGGATATAAAATACATGAAATGTGGGAATGTGAATTTCGTCAAGTGTTAAAATCCAATCCAGCATTGGCCTCTTCTTTAAGCACACATCCTTATACTAATAAGACACCATTAAATCCAAGAGACAGCTTCTATGGTGGCCGTGTTAATGCCATTAAATTGTACCACGTCGCAAATGAAAATGAAGGCGAAGAAATAAAATTCTTGGATATCGTCTCCCTGTATCCTTATGTCAATAAATGTGGACGGTATCCAATAGGGCATCCACGAATATATCTACAGGGAGATCCAGAAATGCCCGACATTCAAACTGTCAACGGATTGGTCAAGTTGAAGATTTTGCCTAGCAGAAATGTGTTTCATCCAGTGCTGCCATTTCGCTCAAATAAGAAGTTGTTGTTTCCACTTTGTGCTGCCTGTGCCACAGCATTAAATCAAGATTCTGAATGTACACATTCGGACAGTGAACGAAGTCTAACAGGAACATGGGTGTCCTATGAAATTCAAAAAGCCATTGAACTTGGGTATCAAGTCATTGAAATTTACGAAATTTGGGATTACGACATCACCGTATATGATCCAGAAACCAAGACTGGCGGATTATTCAGCGAATACATTAACACATTTTTGAAATCTAAGCTGGAAGCTTCTGGATGGCCTGCCAATTGCGTCACCGAAGAAGAAAAGCAGCAGTATATCCAAGTGGTACAACAACGGGAAGGCATAACTTTAGATGCAACAAATATAATGACAAATTCAGCACGTCGTAGTCTTGCAAAGCTCTGTTTGAATGCCTTCTGGGGACGACTCGCTATAAGAGACAATTTCAGCCAAACGACCATCATTAACGACCCCAAAGAACTGTATCAGAAATTAACTGCTCCAGACATAAAAGTCAACCAAATTTTACCTGTTAATGATTCGTTGTTATACCTTTATTGGCAGTATGAAGATGATGTTCCAGTACAAAATCACAATGCTAATGTTGTCCTTGGAGCATTTACAACGTGTCAAGCTCGTCTGGAACTCTACAAATATTTAGAACTGCTGCAAGAAAGAGTACTATATTTCGATACAGATTCCGTGATATTCACGCAGCGACCATCACAGCCCACAATAGAACCAGAAGTATTTCTTGGTTCAATGTCAAATGAACTTGAATCAATTGGACCAAAAGCATACATTAAAAAATTCGTGTCTGGTGGCCCAAAACAGTACGCCTTGGAAATCTACAACCCCGACACGAAATCAACCAGTTATGTATGCAAAATTCGTGGATTCACACTCAATTATACTGCAAGTCAAAAGTTAAATTTCAATAGTCTGGAGCAAATGATCATAAATCAATCGAGTGAAAAAATCTCCATTAGCACGCCGCACAAAATTTACAGAACCCACGATCATCATCTTGTCACAAAACCTGAAGAAAAGAAGTACAGTTTCAACTATAAAAAACGCCGATTAATACCAGACACATACGAGACATTGCCCTATGGGTATAAAAAAGCCAGAACAGAATAACAGCCATATTTTCCCCTAATCCCACCAACATCACCTCCCAAAGACGGGGCAAAGAATCAACGCAACACGGGACATGCTTCAACAAGGCCATAGCGAAGACAAAAAACTCAGATGACATCACCTTGCAGAAACCCGTGGAGAAAAAAAAAGGAATTCAGGTACGTCACATTTGCGTTTCTTTTCTCACCTCACTCTCTCTTGATCAGTTAGTTCGATGTTAATAATCTGTTTTTCTTCTTTCACAGGTAAACAAAATAAATATTACCATGTATATTCATATGTTTTATTTTCTCTTTACAGAATTTGTACCCGTCACGGACACGTCTTTCTTTGAAGAAAAAGAAATTCTGTATTCTATTTCACATGCTAAAAATAAATGTACAAAAACATGATTCTGTTTTTTTATTTCACATCCTAAAATCAAATTCTTTTTCCTGTACTGCGATTTCAATTTCTTTTTTCTGAATCAGTTTACCGATAAAATAAATCAATGTTTTGCGAAAAAAAAATCAAACTAAATTTTTGTTTCAGAAAATTTTTTGTGTACGAAAAAAAAAACTGATTCAGAAAATTTTTGTGTACGAAAAAAAATGTTTTCAGAAAAAAAATTTTTGTGTACGAAAACAAAATTCTGTTTCAGAAAATTTTTTTGTGTGTACAAAACAAAAACTGTTTCAGAAAATTTTTATGTACAAACAAAATTCTGTTTCAGAAAAAAATTTTTATGTACAAACAAAATTCTGTTTCAGAAAAAATTTTTGTGTGCAAAACAAAATTCTGTTTTCGTCACGAAACTGCTCCGACTAAATGAATCGATTCATTCTGATAGTGTTGGCAACACTGGAAAAATTTCGGTAAGTATCGCTCAGACCCTGAGTTACAGCGAACACAACTAGATTCGAACCAGCAACCTTACATGTCTGATTCATCTCTAAATACAGCCAACTAAACAATAAGATTATGTGTATACGTCAATGCTAGCACTGAGTCAACAAGGTTTTCTTCAAGGTCAAAGTTGCACACGAAGTAAAAAGATGACAACGCAGATCTTCTATCTTTCTATATGAAACATAAACCTAGTGTAAACTGCTCGCACTGAAATGTGTAATGTAACATAATCTGTTCGTCTTCTTTTCATACGCGAAACTGTTCGCACTGAATGGAGTACGACGGCTCAGCGCTTCAATCCACAACGAAGTAAGTTCATGTTTCCTCCTATCATTTTTCATCATCGTTTCAAGGGGACGTTAAACTCAACATTTCTTAAACTAACACAAAAAAAAAATCGAACTCGGGACCATGACATAGTAATCAAAAAACTGAACTTCTCAATGGGCCATAGTGGCTCAAATATGTGAGATCTCTGCTTCAATCCGCAAGCAAGTAAGTTTATGATGTTTTCTCATTTCTCATCATCGTTTCAAGTGGGACGTTAACATTTCCTGAAACTAGCACCAAGAATCAAACTCGGGACTATTGCATAGTAATCAACACACGTGTACGATGGCTCAGCGCTTGTCTCTAGTGTATGAGGTCACTGCTTCAATCCTCAGTCAAGTAAGTTCATGTTTCGTCCTATCATCTCTCACCGTTTTCGCGGGGACGTTAAATTCAACATTTCCAAGAATCAAACTCGGGACGATTGCAAGGTTCACTCCTAAAGCGGAACAAAATGGACCCTAAAAGGGAACGAGGTGGACCACCCAAATTTTGTAGTAATATATATTAGGGTCCAGTACTATGATACCAAATGTTTAAATTTGGCAATTTCTAAAACTTAAGGGGGGCGGGCCAAGGTACCATTCCCGGGGGTGCACATATGTACTTATGTTTCATAATAGGGAATGGACTCCTATACATGGCCATATAACCATATAAGGTAATAGGATCTCATCCAAGGAAATGAATTAGGTCAAAAAAACCAAACACGTGGTACAACGTAATGCTTACGTTTATATTTTGGCAGTTTTATACCCCTAAAAGGGAACGAGATAGACCACCGAAAAATTTATAGTGATCTATATTAGGGTTCTATACTATTATACCAAATGTTTAAATTGGGCAATTTCCAAAAAATTTAAGGGGTGGGCCAAGGCACTCCTGCCGGGGTGCACAAATGTACCTACGTCTTACAATAGGAAAATAAACACCTGTATACACCACATATAAGGTAATAGGACCTCATCCAAGGGAATAAAATAACCAAAAAACAAACACGTGGTTGTACTAAAATTTGGCAATTTTGTACCCCTAAAAGGGAACGAAGTGGACCACCCAAATTTATTATAATACATGTTAGGGTCCCGTACTATAATACCAAATATATAAAATGAGCAATTTCCAAAATTTAAGGGGTGGGCCAAAAGTACCCCTCCCAAATTTTTAAAGGAGTGCACAAATATACCCATATCTTATGAAAGGTAATGGACCCCTATACATGACCATATAACTATATATATAGGATAATAACACCTCATCAAAGGGGATAAAATCGACCAAAAACCAAACACGTGGTACTACGTATTGCTTACGTTTATATTTTGGCAATTTTGTACCCCTAGAAGGGAACGAGGTGGACCACCCAAATTTATCATAATACATATTAGGGTCCTGTACTATAATACCCAATGTTTAAATTGGGCAATTTCCAAAATTGAAGGGGTGGGCCAAAGTACTCCTCCCAAAAATTTCAAGTTGTGCATTAATATACCCATGTCTTATAAAAGGGAATGAATCCCTGTATACGCCCATATAACCATATAGGGTAATAATACCTCATCCAAGGGGATAAATTAGGTCAAAAACCTCCGAAATTTGAATTTTTGGCAATTTTTTACTCATAAAAGGGAACGACATAGACACCCAATACTGATAGAGGTACATACTGTGGTCCTAGGCTACCACACCCAATTTTTAGATTTGGCAATTTTCAAAATTTAAGGGGGGGGTGGTCCTATGTACCCCTGCCAAAATCTAGAGGGGTGGTCCTAAGTACCCCTAGGTCATTGACACGGGCCAGGGACCATAGGTCCTGGGGGTGGTCCTATGTACCCCTGCCAAATTTTAGGGGGTGGGCCATGGTACCCCTAGGTCATTGACCCTGGGCCAGGGACCATGGGTCCTGGGGCAGGGACCCAGGGGCCAAAAAGTGAGGCCAAGTGGGGCCATTACTACTACTTCTAACAGCTTCAAAATTGTGGAGCATTTCAACTATTCTTCCATCTGTTTGCTCCAGTTTGGTATTTAATTATTGTGTCCTCTGTTCGAGTTTGGTATTTGATTATTCTGTCTTTTGTTCCATTCACTGTTCGAGTTTGGTATTTGACTGTTACATTGACTGTTCAAGTTTGATATCTGATTATTGTGCCAGCTGCTCCACTTTGGCATTTAACTGCTGTCCCAATTGCCGTACCATATCCACCAAATACGTTGTTAGATCTAATGTTGCTGTTTTGATGTCTATCATTCAGTTATTAAGGCTGTCTTCAGTTTCTGTTGACCCATTCTGGTGTTCCTGTATATTTTCTTATGTGTAACAAAATATAATCCGTCTTGCAACGGAATGTTTACAACATAGATGAGACAGTTATACTCTTCTTCTAACAATCTCAAGTTCCCTGGCGAATAACACAATTTATACTACCACACAGTTCGTTATTATAGTTTCTTAACTTCAGATACTTAGATGTTACGCACTATTAAACACATAAATAAACGTATACTTAATATTTCTGACTTAGTATGCACTATATTATAAGTATTTTGTATATACAGAGCATTTAGGGTATACACGTCTTAATCTTACGTTCATCCAATTCGTTATGTCTTCTGTATTTTCATAAACAGGTGCCTAGTTACACTATCATCTCCATAGTGGTCAGAATCAATATCCATTCGTTGTCACAACTACCAGTAAATAACAGCTATCTGTATAAAAGTCTTGTCTTGTCTTCTGCACTATTAATAATATTCAATAGGTGCACCAAGTATCCACCAGTATGTGCTAGAATTGCAAAAATGGAAGAATAATTATTTTCAGATAGTGAAAATAGTTAGTCACAGATTGTATAAAGTTCCAAGAAAGTAATATGATTTCCATTCTTTAGTAATGTTTCTAGTAGCCGATCTTCACTATGTGTACAACCTTTATCATAATTACCTGTATCCAACTTAATAAAAGGACAAATAAAAAAATTCCAGTTTTTAATATTCTTGATTATCCATATTACTTCGCTGTAGTCCACGTGTCCAGGTGAAAGCGATTGTTCAATAGGTGATTTTTTAAAACTATTTACGACAGAAGTTGTGAGGAAATGTATTAATGCTTTAATTGATGGCCAGTTGTTGGTTGCCAATATATATTTATATGAAACTGGTGCCAAGGTATTTATATAATTGTTATAATAACTGTGAGCGTTAAGGTTGAAACAATTCACATTCAAAGATAATATGATTAACTGTTCCTATTCCTTTATCGCACCAGCAGTTTTTTCCGTATTTGGAATAATTTTATAGGAGTTAGCGCTGTTCCAAAAATAAGTCGGTAATAAATTATGATTTCTCGACAAGTCCAGGTTTTAATTATTTTTCTCATTTGGTCTTGCAGTGAAGTAGAGATTGACCAATAAAATTTTCCATGTAGTGGTTGTTGTTTATTATACCAAATAGTTAACTGTTCCTCATGAAGCTCTTTGATGCAATTATAGTAACTCCTTGGTGATAATTTGATATTCGCTGGAATTCCTTCAAGACATGAGTTTTTCGCTGCTTTGTCTATAATATTGCTCTTCGTTTCAATATTCTCCATTAATGTTCGATGAAGCTATTTAATATTTAGAAGAGTCCAGGTTAGAGAATTATTCCAATGGATAGAATTTAAAGCCGTTAACACATTTAGTGAGTCTGAGCATATAACAGATTTAGTTTTTTTATGTTTTCAATACAAACTAGCGCCTGTCGGATGGCAAATGCTTCTCCTTCTCCTAAATATTGTGGTGTTTGTAGGTAGTTTGTATTTAAGTGTTGTTGTTCTAGACGGAATATATACTGCTGCCTCTACGTTGATATTGTTAAATTTTGAAGCATCTGTATAAATAAATGTGGCATCTTCATCAAATTCTTATTATTTGAATTCCTTCCATAGATGTTGATATAAGTATTCCTTTGGGATTGGTATACATATAGGTTTCTTCATTTCTATTTGTGTCAAATTAACCTTATAATTCCAAACGAAACAGGGAAGCGATGGAACTTTATGAATCGTTGAATTTAATAATTTAAAGTTGAGGTATGCCTGAACTATCCATGAAAAGTTACCGGTATAAGGAGCATTTTTTTCTTGAGAAGCAGTTCAATCTGTTGCAGTTTGAGGAGAATTGGAGAATCAGATTTGCCGAACGCATTTATTACGAATTTGCAGGCCAATTTGGAGATAGTACTGATTCTGATTCCTTTAATAAAGCCTTTTTTTGGATAGAAAGACGGTTGAGAAAAAATTATTTTAGATAAACTATAGATTGTTTGTTCTAAACAGTTGTAGTATTGACCAGATTTGATATAGAATATACTGCCTGCCATATCATATTTTTGATACATATCCTTGATATAGTATTGGTAGTAAAGTAAACGGATTAATGCCACATCTTTTGGAGGAGAGACATTTTAATAAATTAATGTATGTTATATTTTTTGAGTAAGAAATTGTATTTGTGCTATGCAATCTAATTTGCGATCTAATAATAATCCGAGATATTTGATGGATTTTTCAGATTTTAATTTATAGTTATGATATTACAAGTGGTAATTTTATACATTTTGTTTTTGTTCCAGTTGAGTTCTAATACATTATTATTCATCCATGTATTAATGATATTTAAGTTATTCTCCATACATGATATTATATGTTCAGTATGAGTTGTGTAAGAGCTTACTAATAGGTTATCAACGAAGGAAGTAATAGTACTATTTTCCCATGATGAAATTATTAAATCACCTATATAAATGTTAAAAAGAATCGGACTTAATTTACCTTCTTGCAATACACCTAAAGATGTTACTCGTGATGTGGAATATGAGTTTTTCACTTTTATATACACTTGTCTATCTATTGTGTATAATTCTAATCATCTTTCCAGGAATTTGAAGTTTAAACATTTTCTCCACTAGAATATCTAATATCACATCATAAGCTTCTTATATATCAAATGAAGTGGCCAAAATGGCTTCTCTTGTGATGAATGCTTTGTAAATATGTAGTAATAATAACATTAATGCATCGTAGGTAGACTTTTTTTTTTAAAAACTAGTAATATGAAATGGGAAAGTTTGTGAGTTTTCTAGAAACCAATTTAATCTGTTTAACATTAATTTTTCGAAAATTTTATACGAACAGGATATTAATGCTATTGGTCGAAAGTTGTTTGACGTAGTTGAACCTTTATTGTTTTTTGGAATAAGTAATATTAGTACTTTTTTTTCCAGTTTAATGGTATTTGACCTGTATTCCAAATATGATTATAACAGTTCAGCAACATCTGAAGACTTTCGGTTGGTAGGTTTTTGTAATGTAAATAACTGATTCCATCGAAATGAAAATGAAATGAAATCTTTAGTTTTACGTCCCACGGTTATGCCGGTGAGGCTAAAAGAGAATATGATGATGAGAAATGAATGAAATGCTGGAATGAAGAAAGTGGGAGGAAACGGGAGAACCCCTAGAAAACCCAAGAGCACGGTGTTTGTCCACCACAAAGTCCACATGGCGCGAACTGGGATCGAACAAGGGACCCCAAGCACCGGAGGTGAACGCTCTACCACTAAGCCACCGAGCCTCCTAACTCCATCGATGTAGTGCTTTTATGTATATTTTTAAGTACTGCTCTAATTCGGGCATTGTAAAATTCTTATCAAGTTCTGTACTCGGATTGTTTAGTAAGAATTGTGATAGTAATTGGTGATCATTATTGACAGTGCAAGGCGTTAACTTTTGGTGGAAATTAGGTATCCATTCTAAATTATATAAGTGAATTTGTGTGTCTTGTATGGTATGGTATTGTTGAAGTTTTTTTTCCAAAAGTTCCAGATTTTATAAGTCGAAGTGCCATCTGATAGAGTATTACAGAACTCTTGCCATCTTAAGCATATAGTATTATTAATAATTCTTTTTGTTTGAGCTCGTTGTTGTTAATGATTACAGAAAGCTTTTGGAGTCCGTATCAATATAAAAATTTTGAAGGTTTGAATAGTATTACTTACATGTTTTTGACAAAGTGCATTCTACCATATAGGTCTGTGGTGGTGTCGAGCAGATGAATGATTAAAATCTGATTTAGTATTTTAAATTTCTTTATTGAGAGTTGAAACGGTGATTTTAATCAGTTTAAAAATTTCAGAGGAGTTATTGTACTGAGTAATTCGATTTTGTATTATATTTTGATATTTTGACCATGAAATTTTTGTTGACACATGTTGTAATTTTGATTCGAAAGTGGTATTTTTGATATAGGTATATTTATTTCCAAATTGTATGAACTGTGTTTTAAAAATAATGCGGAAATGATCACTTGAGAAAGTATGAAGATATGTTTGCCATTCTGTTTCTACGTAGTGTACACTATTCGTTAAGATCTGGAGCAGTTAATGTATTGTTTTGTATTCGTGTAGGAGATCCATCATTAAACTAAATGTAGGACGAATCTAATAGTTCCTTAAGAAAACTTCGCCTTGCAGAATCAGTTCTATTTGAGCCCCATAATTCTGAATGAATATTAAAATCTCCCCCTATGTAATCAAAATCATTGTTAGAGAAAAAATGTCGCCATAAAATAAGACCCACAAGTATTTTAGGGGGATATAAATATTAAGTATTTTTTCAATTTCAGATGATAATGCAGAGTAGTTGAATATGTTAATACGGATATTGTAAATCAATATTTAATGTTTTAAAACTCAATTTATTTTTGACACAAATGGCGATTTTTCCAAGACCATCATGACGAATGTGATTTACACATTGATAAACTTTAAGCTTCAAAGGAATTTTTGGAATGCAACAAGTTTATTGTATTAATATAACGTCTGGCGAGAAAATAGTAACTAATGTTTTTAGATATTGTAATTTTTCCTATATGCTTTGTGAATACCATTGTATGATGGTAAGTCTTTCCTTCGTACAATCGGCCATATAAAAAGATACGATATAATTTTAATACTGAGTATAAGTTATTTAACACTGTATCAAATTGTATTTATGAACAGCCTCCCGCATATGTAGTAGCAAATGAAGAGAGAATTTTTCTAATTGCCTCACGAGATTTTTGTTGATTATGCGTATGAGGTTCGAATTAGCCTACGGTTACAGTGCCGATTTTTCACTCTGGCGATTACGGGCGTCTGCCGACTGGTTGGTCACACTGCAACCGATAAGTCGTCAGTCTGTCTTCTTGTGGGATACAGTATGGATGAGGAATTGCTGCTATTAGAAACTCCTGTGTTAAAAATATTACTTTTAGAGGAAGATAGGAGCGAATATGTAAAGACAATTTTTCAAGAAAGAGAGAAATATAGCGAGTTTCACACGCTAATTCCAAAGTTGGTGGAGCAGTCACAGAATTTTTTTCTGTACTTCAGATTGGAATAGGATACATTTTGGCACATCTTACAGAAGATCCGAGGACGCAGAGAGAAGCAAAGTAATTTTCGAAAATGCATATCAGCACAAGAGTGGCTTGCTGTAACATGTAAATGGGAGTCTCAATACTTGCGATGAGTTGTAAACCACCCGCTAGTCTGGCGTAGTCTGACGACAAAAACAAAATAATTTGTTTCGGATCGGTGGTCGTTAGAAGTCGGCCGTGGTCACCAGACCATGTCGGCACCAGTCTGACCACGTACATTTCTTTCAATGCATTTGTTTATTTCACCGACTTCGTCAGAGTATGTCAGACTACAAAATTGGTGAAAGTAGGATTTATTGTGACCATAGGCTTAGAGTATGAATCGATTGTCATCCTTAAATCTTGTTCTTAATTTTGCATTGTATGTTTCCAACTTGAGTGATTTACAGAAATTGAAGGCAACATACTAGATGATCGCTTCGAATTTAAATTTGAAGATTCACTTCTGTTTTGAGAAGCTGGATGAGACAAGTAGGTCTTTCTTTCTGAATTGAAGTTTTCTCTGATTTGAGTTTAGTATTATTTTGTATCGATTCAAATTCCATTGAGAATTACTTGACTTTGGGAGTGAATTCAAAAGATGATGATGAATGTGCATAGTTATTACTTTTGTTATAACTTTTGGTACTTTCTTGGGGATTAGGTTCATTAGGTCCTTTTCCATGGATGAATTTCTAAGAGACCTCTGCGTCTTTTTTCCGGTGGTGAATTTGGAATATCTTTCACCGTATGACCCAAAGTGAGTGCAGGAATTATTAATGGTGGTGTATGTATTACCAATATTAACAATATTACCAATATTACCAATATTATCACAGTTAACTGCTTCCGCATATCATTTATGTTGAGTAGAAGCTGCGTTTTTCCCAGAGATCAAATTATAACTATTATTATGTGAATCAGTACCAATATATGAATTATTAGTCGTACTAGTAAGTTTTTGAAAATGGCATTAGCTTCATTAAATGATAGTTTTTCCCTAGCCATGGTTTCCATTAGTTTTCCTTGTCTAGTTCTTTCGGGACACTGTGGATAGTCCGTTGAATGCTTCCCTCCACAATTGATGCATTGAAGTAGGTTTGTACATATGTCTGATGGATGTGATGATCCACATTTTATACATAACACTTTATTTAATAGACAGTTACGTTTTATATGGAAAAATTTATTGCATCCCATGATGGATTCTCGTATGGCAGGTATATACATATGTACGGTACATTTAATGTATACAATTTAATATCTATTGGAAGTTGCTAGGAATGAAAGGCTAATATTACAGTAGATGTTGGTTGGATTTCATTCCCCCCCTTTTTTTTATGTATTCTTCGAGCAGAGGTGACAGGTAAATCATTTTATGTCGTTTAAAAGGTCAGTTATTTCTACTGCTGTTTCGATTCCGTGCACAACACCGGTAGTATAGATTAAGTGATGGGGAATGAATGCCTCCCATTTATTTTGTGAAAGGATGGGATGATCAAGAAATTTAGCTCGAAGAATTTAGTATTAGCTTTTTGTCCAAATCTGAATTTAATTTTTAATAGGTTTCTTCCTATTTTGCCTACATTTTCTATACCTGGGATTTCCGCAAGAAACCGTTTCCTACTAACTGACATGATATGCTTTCTCCCAAGTTCTTTTGTGGATGATTTAACAAATATATAATAAGGAGCTAAATGGTGCGATGAGTATTTTGTTTTACCCATTTGCGTGATGTTGTTATGGTCTTTTATATGGTAATAGTATACATGAGAAACCCCTGATCTGCGTTTCTTCTGTGTTCTATTACCACTTCTACATGAGATACCATAATTCTACGTAGTGCAATAGTAAGAAGTATCCATGTGCACAATGTGATATGCGTTAAATCCCCCCCACACACACACATAGTCATAGATAAAGTACAAGGGCACTACATATGCAGATATAAAGTACAGGTACGTTCTTTTTTATTTTCGTATCAGTCGATAAGTAAATAAAAGTCGCTTTGTTACCCCCTTTGTAAGTTCGTACATACTCAATGAATAACCCTAAAAGTGTGAGCGTCTTGCTCCTTCGGGAACTGATGCAGCTTCATATATACTATATCCTTTCATAGTTGCTGTTACATTGTCACCTGGAGTTTGGATACCAATTTCGGAAGAAGACATCAGATGTCAGATTGACCATCTGTGAATTTATATTTCCTAAATTAGAATTACTACTTTGTTCCGTATCCATTTGTTGATTATCTAATTGGATGTTGGATTGTGTGGATTCTATTGCAATCTCATTTATCATTTTAAGTTATTTCATACATATTTTTCATATCATAGTGTTAACACATTTAAAGAACAAACACATATATTAATAATATCAATTGATGCAAACTCTTATTAAAGAAAATAAAGGAACAATCTCATCAGTAAATGAACGTTCTGGAACTGTCTGGAACAAACCACTGACCTCACTTAGCACTTTATGCTATATATTGTCTGTGAGTTGTTTTGATGGTATTGCCACTGTTACTTTTCACTTTATATATTTCAATTAACTCTAAACTAATCACTCAACGTATTATAAAGTTTAAATTGGATGAACTTCATTAAAAAGTTATAATTTCAATATTAAGCAGAATGAGTTGCTATGTAAAGCGCCATCTTCTCTCAACTTTCCATCTATATAAAAATTATGACTAAAAAGCAGATAAATCCAAGGGTCTTATAAAATAGAGGACCTGCCCTTACAATAAAATCTTGAAGCCAAACGTCACAGTTTCGCCACCCCTGCTCTGCCCACTCCGCCCAATAGTATCGCAATGTTTTGAGCCAAAAATCATGGCGGAAACGAAAGTAGCCATTCAGACGATGGCAGAAACGAGAGTAGCCAATCAGACGTGCAGATACTTGGTTACTTTTTGGCTTCACCGATTTAATAGGATGAAGATATATATGGGCAGATCCTCTATTTATAACATCCTTGGATAAATCAATATTAATTAAAATATTTTTGCTATCTTTTCTTTTCTTCTTCTTCATGCCTGGTTTATGCGATATTTAAAAGCATTTTCGCCATAAAGACGGATATACACGAACATTAAACCAACGTTATCGTTGCCAGTGTAAATGCCTATTACTGCTACTTTGCATCATTAAGTAGATAATAGAGTTCGTTAAATAATTAACTTCTTGTGGATGTTCACTATTTTTAATTTGAAGTCAATTCTAGGAATTTTTGGGAAAAATAAATTCATAATATTGGAAGTAGAAGCCGTATTTTGATGGTCAGAATAATTGGTATCTTGTATTGTCTATACGAAGCAAAGGGTTTGTGAAACTTGTGATGAACCTGCAGAAGCTCCAGGATATTCTAAATCTCTTTATTAGTATCAAGTGTCTGCACAAATGGCCAGTTGGGTATACAAATCATTTTACTTGGATTAAGAAGTCATAATGTGTTCAAATCTACAAACGACTCTAAACCCGTGATTGATGTGTCTTTCTTCAAGTATAGGAGCTCATGTGATTCAAGTCCTACATTAGGCTGTATTTCTGAGTCTCACGTAGCCTCGGGGCTGAACTGGACATGAAACTAATATAATCAATCCTTCTTTCTACAAGTAGAATAACTGGATGAGCTGTTATTTGAAGATCATTTTTCATGACTTGCTCTAAATCAAGATATAACAACTTGAGATTTCTGCAGCAAATAATACTCCATATGTGCGCCTAAGCGCACATAATATTTTTAGTGTGCGCATAAACAAACGCAAGATGTATCGTATTGAAAAATGTAATTTAGTGAAGTTCAAAGGGCACACTTAAAGCAATGAAATAAGATAGAAAATTAAAACAACATTTGTTCTTATGTTCGTCATATTTAACCTTATGTGCGCTCAATATCATTTTCTGTGCGCACGTACTAACATGAAAACGATGATAAAAGTACACTCCATCAGAAAAACGCCTAAGTATGATATTTGAATTCGGACTTCATATTTAGTTGTCAAGTAGTATCCCATATGTGCGCTTATGTGCGGATAAAATTTCCATTTGTGCGCGCACGGGAACGAAGAAAATCCGTAGACAAAAATGTACAGAAAATTCATGATTTGCTCTAAATCAAAGGATAACAACTTGAGATTTCTGTAGCAAGTAATACTTCATATGTGCGCCTAAGTTCACATAATATTTTTAGTGCGCAGTATGCAAAATTTCATTGGAAGCAGTTTGCTTCTGCGAAGACAAATCAGGAATGTCTATGTGTATAGCATGCGCCTCAAAATCAGTGGAAGAAAGAGAAGAAATAAGAGATAATCAAGCAGAAGAGCAGTGGCGTGTTCTCAACAAAGATACCAGGAAAAGAAAGCGATCTTCCTATCTAGTGCCTAACCCTGATATAAAACTAATCGATTTCAACGATGGCCGAATAGTAATTCCTATTGGAGTGTTAAAAAATTGGCTACGAAGTGGTCTTCATCCTCATTTGGTAGAAATAAAACGAACTCTATTAGATTCTACTTTACAAAATAAATCAGCGTCGTATACCACAAAGACTTTTTCAGCATGGTAAACAAAGAGTTAAAGTGACAAATACTTGCGCTTTCGCTTGAATTTCTGCATATGCGATAGTGAATTAAACAAAAATTTTGATACGGAATGTGGGAGTGGTTTCTTTCTAGGAACATTTTGTTTGGATTTGGTCAAAGGAATAACGCAGAGAACTTACAGAAATAGGGCTGAATTTATATCATCTAACGCCAAAGAAGTCATTCAACTTCCAGGGAGTATTTTTGAAATAAATTGTGTAACCTCTATCGCGGAACTTTCGGGGATATCCATCTGCGACTTTAGTTGCTCAATGTGACAATGCGTACTGCCTGCGACCATACAAATCCACAGAGTGAATTACAATAACAATTCAGGTTCCTTCGGGACTTGGCAACCTTACGTGTCTAGAAAACCTGATCGTTTAGCTCATAAGCGCGGGATATTCTAAATGTAGCCAACGTATCACATCAGGATTTTGCAACGGCACTAAATATTCTAAGGCTTTTCTTGCTGGCTACCACGTACTTATTTAACTTGTCGATGGTTCAGATCTTGTGAAGAAGCTACAATATAGCACTAGACTTAACCGTATTCCGAAGTCATTATCATTGGAGGATCAGGTGTTTTATTTACGAGGAGCTGTAGTGTTCATTGGAGGTGCAGTTGGTGTGGGTCACTATGTAGCATACTGCCACCGTCTGAATAACACATGGGAGCTATATGATGATTTAAGGGACAATAAAAAGTGTGTAAATGAAAACAAGGAAGTTAACGTTCATGCAATTGTTTACACAATATGATAAGTTTCTTTTCATCAGGTAACTTTTGCAAATAACCAATGTAATTTCCTACTTATTTTCCTTAAAGTATAGTTTTTTAATACTAGGTGAAATATTAGTGAGGTGAAATATTAATTAGTATCGGTTGAGGAAATCACAGTCAAAGTAGTATTCCTTATTTTTGCTTAACCAATGTTTATAATTAAAAACTGAAACGTCGTGCGAATTTCTAACCTTCCTGAATTAAATTATCTGAATTCCCTTACAATTAAACTTATACTCCAAACCTGTCTATGCTGGAATTTCTCAAATAGATGTATTGGGTCATACTTCAAATGTGATTTGCTAAGCTGACATTGATTACGTAATTATTTCTCGAAATATAATTTGAGATGATTCTGCAATATATCTGAGCGCCTCTACGTCCGAAATTATGTACGTTTGTAATTTTCTTCAACGAAGCATTTTCTTGCTTCAACCTGAGCTACTCATATTTAACTCAATAATAGTGAGAAGGTACAGCAGTTTCTAGAAAAATACTACATAAGAAGAAATGTTTCAATATTATATAACAGTATCTTTATCAGACGTAAACACACTTATAAAAATATACAAAAACTTAACACCTATATATACAGGCGTGGAAGATAACCTCAACTACTGCCAGCCAATCAGTTATCACTTTCCATAAAAATGTACATTTTGTGTCTTGACACCAACCAACCACTTTTCATTTCCAATTTTTTCTTTATATTTTTCTGAAAGGATTCTTTATTTGTATAACAAGAATAAGTGATGTTAAGACACAAACTTTTTAATTTGAAATGAAAAGTGATTAGCTAGTGTCAGGACACAAAATGTGATAACTGATTGGCTGGCAGTAGTTTAGGTTATCTTCCACGACTGTATATAGGTGTTAATTGTTGTATATTTTTATAACTGTGATTACGTCTAATGAAGATACTGTTATAATATCGAAACGTCTCTTCTTGTACAGTTTTTACTAGAAAGTGTTGTACCTTTCACTATTATTAATTTAAATATAAAATATATTTCCAAGGTCTCTAAGTGGTTCATTTAAAGCTGAGCTACTCACAATCAAATTTTTTACATGCAATAACCTATCACTCTGTATAGTTTAGGTTAGCAATAACTCGAAAGAAACAGTGCATGGTCATTGAGAATAACTACCAAAGTAATTAAGATATTATCAGGTATTGCAATGTTCAATTTGCACGTTAAAGGTGAAAGTTGTATCTTAAAGGTAATTCGTAAATGCCTAGAAGTTTCTCTGAAATAACTGTAAATTAACTATTAATATACAGTATATTTACCAGTAATCCTAAAGACACTATAACTATGTGGCTTCATTATTATTTCACAGAGCTAGAAATCTCTATAATTATTACTATTTTGGAATCATACAAGTTTATTCCAGAAATTCAACCAACTTTACATTTCATTACTCAATATTCTCATGTTATTGCGTAAAACCAAAAATAAATGGCATACGTTCTATGTACTATTGAATATACAGTAGTTGCAAGTTATTTTTAGTTGAATTTAAATGGACATTTTTTACTATTTTACAAGCGATCCTTTATAATGTAAAACTTTGCATACCTTTACTGTGTCTTGAATGTTATGTATTGATCAATACACTTTCATCAATTATCTTCAAGACATTAATTTCAAGACAAATTACCACCCAACAAGGTTCCTCTAAAGCAAACTATTCAATTCAGTTACACTATATGCACCGTCGGCTCAATAAGTAGTTGTGGATTAGACACATTACTTCTTATATCTAACCCACAACTAATATGTAGGCGACTGTTCAATGCAATATGTTTTAGTTACAAACTTATATAATGATGCATACATCAAGCAATTACTTCTTGCTCCACAACTCTCAACTTGCTACTCGTGTCATGAATTTTCTGAATATTTTTGTAGGTGTATTTTCTTTCTTCCGAAATGATATGAAATGAAATATTTAAGTTTTACATCCAATGTGTATGCCGGTTTGGCTAAAGGAGACGATGATGATGAGAAATGAATGAAATGGTGAAATGACGAAAGTGGGAGGAAACGGGAGAACCCTGAGAAAACCCACGACCACGGTGTTTGTTCACCACAAAGTCCAAACGGCTGGGGTCGAACCCGGGACCCCAAGCACCGGAGGTGAACGCTCTACCACTAAACCACAGCGCCCCCTTCTTTCTTCCGATATTCCCACATATGGAATATTAGTTGGTACATAAGTATGAATACTATATTCCAATGGCGCACTCAAGCGTCACACTGGGTGAACTTTAGTCATTTTTCATGGGTTAATATTGTGCGCACATAAGTTGATAATGCATACACATAAAGGCACATATGACGCTCCAGAAACAAATGGTGTTTCATCTTATTCACAGTTTCTATCTTACTGATTTAAGTGCGAGCATTTAACTACACTGAAGTGCATTTGCAATTACCATATATATATATTGCGTTATTTTGTGCGCAACAGAAAATTTTATGTGTACTTAAGTGCACATATGGAATACTACTTGACTACTAAACATGAAGTCGTAATTCTAATATCATACTTATGCGTTTCCCTGATGGAGTGCACTTTTATCATCGTTTTCATCTGTTAGCATGTGCGCACAGAAAATGATATTGAGCGCACATAAGGGCAAATATGACGCACAAAAGAACAAATGTTGTTCTAAATTTCTATCTTATTTCATTGCTTTAAGTGCGCCCTTTGAACTTCGCTGATTTACATTTTTCAATACATCCTTGGGTTTGTTTATGCGCACACTAAAAATATTATGTGCACTTAGGCGCACATATGGAGTATTACTTGCTGTAGAAATCTCAAGTTGTTATTCTTTGATTTAGAGCAAGTCATGAATTTTCTGTACATTTTTGACTATCGATTTTCTGCGTTTCTGTGCGCGCACAATGGAAATTTTATGCACACATAAGCGCACATATGGAATACTACTTGGCACAGAAATTTGAAGTCTGGATTCGAATGTCGCACTCAGGCGTTACCCTGTAGTGCGTTTTTCTATCATCCTTTTCGTGTTTAAATATGTGCGCACATAAGCTGAAACTCGGCCCACATAAGCGCACATAAGACGCACATAACAACTGACTACAAAATATTCTACTATTTGAATGTGGGGGAGGGGGGTAACGGACCTCTTAGATGGCTTGGAACAATCGAAGCAAGTAAACAGGGTCAACAGTGTACCCCGTTTCGTTGCTGCGTTAACGTAGAACAACAATGGAGTTACGTAGAAGCAACGCTACGCGGTGAAGTTTTGTGTTAAAGTGAGGAAATCCCCCATCAAAACGTTCAACATGATCGAAGTAACATATGGCAAAGATACATTGTGCAGTGTTCAAAAGGTACAAAACCTTTATAGACGACGTTCACGAAGAGGAATGTTCCAGTTGCCTGTCGACTACGCTTACAGACGTTAATGTTAATTATGTGCGTGATTTATTGAACCCTGATCGGTGCTTAAGTGTCCGTATGATTGCAGACTTGGAAATTTCGAGAACACTAATTCGTGAAATTATAACTGAACCTTTGTAAGTGCATCGCTTTCTGCTAGGGAGCTTATGACCGAAGGAGGTCTAACCATGCAACCCCAGCCACCATGCACTCTTGGACTTCATCCATGTGGCTTCTTTCTGTTTCCATGGATGAAAAGTTGTTGAATGGACACCGACACTGTGGAAGAATTCAAAGGGCTACGACGAAGGTACTCAAAGTGATTCCAAAGAATAGATTTCCGAGAAGTCTATAAACAGTGGGAAAGTCACTGGGATCGCTGTGTCGATGCTCAAAATTCCTATTTTGGAGAATAATAGGTGTATTGAAACATAGATAGATCTTGTATTTCACAGCACACACAGTATTATCATTATATTTGCAGTATGCTATTTTATTAAAACATGTTTTAACAATGTGTGTGTGTGTGAAGTTAGAATCAGAGGTTGCAGAAATATACAAATAAATTAACTATTATAAAAGGAAAAAAATGACGTTTCCTTTTATTTATTAACATTTTTCGTTTGATGTAAGTATTCAACACATAATAGAGAAACTCGGTTTGGTATACCAGGAATTCATTACGATGTCGAGCATGACGATTACACGCTTTTCCGATGCTACATTTCGTATGAGATGCAAGAACAATTCTTTTTGACCACAAAGTTGTTTTTCCACAACAATAAGTTTTCTGCAGTCTGCAGGAAAAAGGTAAAGAATATGATCCCTTTACCTTTCCCTGCAGAAAACTTATTGTTGTGGACAAACAACTTTATGGTTCTATTATTATTAACTGTTTGTTGTTACTATTACTAACTTTATTCTTACTATTAACTCTTTGTATTATGTCTCGTTTGTTGTGATTTCGTGTTGCATGTTTTTTTTTTTTTTTTTTTTTTTTTTTGCAGTCAAGGTGGAAGTCATAAGCATGGAGTTCAAATTCGTGGTCACCCATTTTCATCTAGATAGTAAGGAGGAAAAGCGATAATATCATGTAAATTTAGTATTCAGTACACCTTCCAGTTGCATCCAAATATTGGTAACTAAACAGAATTCCCTAATGTGTCATCTATTTCGATTTTCGATTAGTAATTTAGAAATTAACTTCTTTAACGTTTAATTTGCTTATTTCATCCAAACTAATCGAAAATATAGCCACGAATTTTGAAGTTCTTATTCGATTCGAAACCAGGTACAAGAAAAAACACATTAGTTTTACTTTCCAGCTGTAGCTCTATCATCGTTCTATTCGATTGTTTCCTTAAGCATAATACAGTAATTTATTTCATCCTACTTCGAACTATAATTTCCAGCCTTTCGTGCTATTGAACAGATTAATATTTGCATGTATGATTATGCTATTGAACGACAAATTTACAGTGCGCTTGTTAATATTATGCAACATAGAAGAGTGTTAATTACAGCTCTGCAATTTAGTAAATGTGTTTTGATATGTGCGAGAGTTCTAGTTGTATAGTATGATAATACAATTGCTGATTTTGTATTGATATAAATACACTTAGCATGTTTTCAGATTAACACAATGCAAATTGGACTTAAAAATTCTGTACTTACTCTATTTCTCAGTTCATTTAGTTATTTTATTTAAATGCATCCATGCGTGTCAAGAAACATATAATAACCTTCACACAATATCGTTGAAATACCATGGAGCTTTAAGGATTTTATTAGACGATTCTTCAATGTGCAATACCTCTGAAACACAAATCTCGCGAAGAATAACAAGAATTCTCTTCAAAGAACGACAATCTGGAAATACTGTAGAGGATTATTTGCTTAGTATTAGTAATGATTATGACTTGTTCCTGTTATTATTATTATTATTATTATTATTATTATTATTATTATTATTATTATTATTATTATTATTATTATTATTATTATTATTATTATTATATGAGCTAATAATGATCTTGCTTGCAAACTCGGAGTTCGTTGTTTCATTCTTATCATACTATCTTCATCGGATAAAGTACGTAGAAGCTTATGTTTCCATGTGTTATATGGTTCCAACCAATATAATTGCCATGATTAATTTTGTTTTCTCCTCGTCTTACGTACTCTGATTAATGTTATTATTAGAATTGACAGAAATTAGTCTTAAATGCCTTGTAGGCGATCTATTTGATAAAATTGTGTCCCTCCAATTGATGGACAGAATTAAGCAAGATAACTGCTACGTCAAGACAAAATGTCAGTCGAGGACCACAGTAGATGGCAGCTTTTCAATTAGTACTAACAAGTGACATCTTACTGATGGGACAGTAATTACGATGGTAATGACGATGATTATGAAACATTATAATTTTTCTATCCCAAATATAGTTAAACAAACTAGTTTACAGTCTACAAGTTAGCGTCCGGAATAAGTTCAATAAATTACTGCTTCTACCGTGCGGAAAATAAACTCACATCGCATTACTTATTTCTACAACTACAAAGCTTAAGGATTTACATTTCATTCCATTATTGGGTTTACTTCATATAATAGAACAGAGTTTGAGAATATATAAGACTAAATAATAAGCTTAAATTTGCTCGTTCAGCTTGCAAAGATTCTACTCCCATATTATGCAGCAGTCTGCAAAAGATCTCACGCATGAATCCCTTTCGACAGACTTGAATGTTAATTAACTTAGTTCGCTGAAATATCTTCTCATTCAACGCACGCATGAGGACTGAAAATACAGTTAAGGTGTACATGGTTTGTTCCAAGTGCTCAGTTCCGTTCTTCTTAACAAGATCCTTCTTAAGATCATCTTGACTTCAGAAAGAAGGGCAAACACCAATTTAATTATTTACAATTCTTTAACTGAACAAAGAAGCAGTTTGACAACTTGGAATAGAATAATTAAATTGTACAAGGAATTAAAGACAAAACATTAAAAACATTCTACTACTTAGTAGTTTAGTGTATCTTCATAAATTTATGGTGATCCATTCATTCTCCAACGTACACATGCACGAAAATAGTTATTAATCAATAAAAAGTAAATATATTGTATAGTAACAGATTTTGATATGATTACCTTCAAGATGTAATATTTTCTTAATTACAAATTTTGCAGAATAAATTAAACTGATCCATATTAAATAGTAATAATTATCCATAACGTTGGAATTGTTCACTATTATCAATCACTATTAATTAATTTATGAAAGAAAAAACAAGAAACATCATTCCTGCAGAAATAAAACATGAGTGGATCGTATTTGTGGAGAAGCAATCCTGCTTGCATTATGTTACTTTCCTCTATGCTGCAAACTATGATCATATCCTTCATCTTGTGTTTCAAATGTTAGTGACACTTTCTCACTGATCTTGAATATTTCTATTTTGTAAACAGTATAATTGATTAACTCATAGGTATATGAACATTCTGTGAACTTGAACATTCTGTAACTTCTTATATTCGTTGCTTCTTTGCTCTCCGATTGAAACTTCTTAACCTACAAGGATGATTTTATGAGCTACAACTGGAGCACAAACTATCTGCTATATCAAAACTAACAACATATTGTGGAAAACGTATGAAAACGATATTTATGATCCTATCATGAATCAAGTAGCTATGATGTAAGGCAGGCGTTCTCAATCTTTTCCAATTACGTACCTCTTTATTTAATATAGGGAATATTATTGTACTAATACTGAACGTTGTTTTGGAAATGCATAGTTTTTTCTGCCCCAGGAGCAAACTTTCACAACTATTGACTTTTTTCTAAGAAACTAACAAGCAAGGTTTGTAAAGTACGTATTACATTCCGATTTGCTTGAAACTCCTAGAGTGAATAAAGAAATCTAAAGTAGGAGATACGTATTTTTTTTATAACGACCAACATAAGGGATGAATGGGGTAAATACCCCTCTAAAGGGCGAACATATGGCAATATGACACATTTTAGCAAGGCCATAACTAGCAGCGCACAATGGAATTTGCTTGAAACTCCTGCAATGAATAAAGGAATCAAAAGTAGGACATATGTCTTTTCTTTCTATTGGCCAACGGGTGGATGAAGAGGGTAAACATTCCCTATACTGCGAACATTGGGCAATATAACACCATGTAGAAAAGGCCATAACGAGCAGCTCACTCTTTTAATTTGCTATATGCTTTTAAAATTCTAAAGGAAAAAACAATAAGTGAAAACATTGTGATAGTAGCCGACACGTCTGGCAAATGGAGGACCAAGTACGAATATTGTGTCATCATCTGCATGCAATGTGAGAGTTGATACGAACTCTTGTTGCTATGGAAAGATTTAAGAAAAACAATAGATGGATCCCTTTAAAAAAATTAGCCAAGGTGAGAGATAAGATTGGAATTCGTTACTGCAATTTGAATTGTAGTTTGTACATGTTTTAGAAAGCAATATCTTGAGTGTTTAGAGCATGGTTACACCACACGATACTACAAATTAAGTTTTAATTACGAAAAATTCATAACACATGAACACTGAACTTAGTTCGTTCTATCTTTGATAATCTTGTAACAAACGGAATGTTATCTTGTATTAATAAAATGATAATTACGCCAGAGTGAAGCGTCTATCAGAGCAATATACGTATTCAAGTGCAAATGTGCCGATAAGTTATCAGTGAACAATAGTCAAATGTGTTAATCGTATGCCTTGTGTCCTATATATCATTGATGGGGTGTACTGAACGGTATATTATATATGCACAATAAGACACGCTTATCATTATGTTTATTGAACCGTAATAAGTCAAAGCTATAGGGCCCTAACCAAAAGGGGTTTAAGCCCATTAAATGTCATTCGTCTACTTGCAGTCTATTTTGCTATTGTAGACGTTCCAGACTTTACTGTGCACTTTGATTTGGATGAAGATGTCATGGAACTAAATGATATCACTGACTCTGGAGAAGTGGATGAAACTTAGAAGGAATATCTGCGAACGAGAGCATCAGGGACCTGCGGTGTTATAAGTGGTGAGTGTGTGGACTTGACATACAAGAGGAATGCAGTTGAATTTGAAAGAATGAAAAACGAAAGAAATTGTCGTAACGTCCATTATGCTACACTGTAATAAAGTAACATACCGAAAACAATTGTACCGTTGGCAAAAGCAAGTCTCTTCAGATGCACCTCGCAAAGACAATTGCGTGAGGTGTCGCTCACCGTGCTTCAGAACTTTCAAACCGCCGTCGGTGCACATTTACCGCTGCATGACTTGGATTTGCAGCGGCGGGCTCTCCAGGAAAGTCAGGAGCATAACCTGGCTTCATTTACGGCCTCAAAAACATGGTTGTAAGCATTTAAGCGGGCGCTCAATAATGGTTCACGTAAAGTGACCAAACTTATAGCTGTTTTCCAACATTAGCCAATGTGTGTCTCTACCGGCGTAACTAGTTACGGTCTTCTTAACAGATGTAGTGTTCGTATGTTCGCAGTTTAGGAAGTGCTTACTCCCTTCACCCCCCACGTTGGTCGAGGAAAAAGAATACGTATGTTCTACTTTTAATTCCTTTATTCACTGCAGAAGTTTAAAGAAAATTCCCATTGTGCCTTGCTAGTTATGGCCTTGCAAGTTGTGGCTTTACTAAAAATGTGTCAAATTGACCCATGTTCGCACTTTAGGGGGTGTTTACCAATTCATCCCCCACATAAATGAACACTCACATGTCTGATTATACTACTTGAGTCCGATTCAGCAATACTTGACATTTTTGTCTCAAGTAAAATGATATTTTATCATAACCAACCATTGACTCAGGCATTACATATTCAGAAATATGTTCTAAAGCATTCCGAGTTATGTTAGTAACACCGTTTAAGAAAGTATATTATGAAAAGAACTGTTTGATTGCGAAATGAATCACTTTTCTTCTTTTATTTTTATTATTAATATCCACAATTTTTTAAATGTTGAAAATATTTAACTAGAGCTACACTGCGGAAATAAGCACGAAGGTTCCTTGCTAAACCGAAAATGGAACACAGAAGTCAATTTTCTTCTTTATCTATCATACTAACATCTTAACTATTTTACGTAGACTTATGTTAAACTCCTAGTTCGAAAACGCTTTTTAAAATGTTTATCCTGCGCAGTATTAATCAAAATGTATAAAAGACAATTGCGCCGCTTAAATGTAGTTGTCATATTAAAAATAATCCTTGGTATATTTTAATGTAATCCATTTTAATATAGAACAGAATAATCATAAAAAGCTTCTGTTGTATTGCTGAAAAAGGAAAACTCATGGAATGAATAAACAATATGTAAGGAATATATGTTAAGCTCTTAAGGAACTCAATAGCTTACATTCGATTATTTTAGGTTAGAAAAGAGTCTGTAATACTATGGGCAAAATATATATTTAATGAGCATTTGAAGGTTTTATTAACAGTTTTGTGTATTTTCAGTACTTAGTTCCACGTATAATTTAAGATATATGGTGATATCGTATTTAAGTTTCTTTTTTCTAATCTAGGGTAAGAGAGATAGGGACATACTAATTACATGGAGATCTATAGAAATCTAGTGTTTAACAACTTTTTAAATTTGAATATTACAGAGAAACGTATATGATTTTTTAAAAAGTTTTTCTGCGCCGCTGAACACGATGTGATACTAATGATTAGCTCTTGTTTTTGAGATAATGACAGTATTTCCCGGAAGGAACGGAGTCATTTGTGCTATACTATGCACATTTTAACAGTACTGCACTTTACAGAACATTTGAGCTATTTTCAGTAAACTATTCATATTGGTGCATATCATAAATGGGAAGTAAAAGGTTTGTAACCATTGAAACACTTTCTCACGATTGTTTAAAGAATCTTGATGAAACTTTTACGTTAATAGAGGTCATTTACTGGGATGTTTGAATGCTAATATGTACGTACTAACAATTTTCATATTGTACGCCTAGCTAGTGAGCTTACTCAGCTTAATTTTGCCATTGCCATGGCCTAGCTATGTCTATGATACAATACAATATAATAATACTTACAGTACTTAATACTGATCAAGATTTTGTTTCATATTAAACTCACCTATTAGACCCTCAATCAGTTTACAGTAAGTATTGAAATCAACTTCAATTTCAGATAAGTTCTCAAGTGTCTTATTGTTACTGGTAATGCTAACCTTCCACGATGTATTGTATGCAATTCAACGGTTGTAAAAGCGATGCACAAAAATGTTATCTTAATTTTAATGACTTCTTTAATCAGATAATTGAGCTCCGCTTGAGATATGATTCGAGTAATGGTCAACCTTAAGCCGATTGAAGTGATTGCTTCCTACTGAACCCCGAGCCAAAGGGCCCTCGCATTAGGGTTTAATATACTCTCGATATGTCAAGTACGAACACATTGCAAGTTGACTGCGCTCAAAATTATTCTCAATTGTTCTCCACATCTCCTAAGACAGACTCTATTATTAGAAATTTGTTTCTTGCAACTATTTACCATTTAGTGAAGCTAATGGGTTTTGCTCTTAGTTAAACACTCTTATTTTCGTCAGAGTTCATAGAAACATATTGTGGAGGTTCAGAAATAGAAGTATTGTAATGAGGAACAGGACGAATCGCGGACATTATACTCAAGTATATTCAAGTGTACACTTTTTATTATCTCCTCATGAGTATTCATTTCTTAATAGGACAAATCATACAGAGATATAACAATCAGTAATACTGTATATGACTATAGAGTCCCAGTAAACCATGGATGCCGCAGATGACATACAACATATTTTTCATTAAACAACGCGTTGAGTTTCGACAAAAACGAACAATGCAGTACACGTGGGTCTCTTTTTTTGTGTTTATCCTCTTTCTAACAGCTAAAATACGCGTATACGAAAATCCATTTTCATAGGCGAAATCGAACATTTTCTCAAACTAAATGTTACTTCAGCACTAATATAGCAGAAATTATTCGGAATATTGAAACACTTCCTAAACATGTTTCTACTTCTCCATAACATCTGAATGCCAGTTGAAACTATCACAACGCAATTATCTTGGATGCATGTAGCAACACCAATAACCATATCATGATTATACAATTTTCGTACAACTTAAAAGTACTAGAAATACTTAGTAGATTAAAATGTTACATATCATGTAATAAATACATGAGAACGGGGAGCATCTAATAATGTAAAGATACCATATTATAAAATATATGATACATTTTTACACTGTTGCCACATGTAAAAATTCCTGAATTTTGTCCAGAAACCGTAATTTCAGGCCAAGTCTACGTAACTCAGAAATCAAACTAATCTTAAAATTTTAATGTAATTTTAGAATTCAGTGGTCGCAAATTACTGAAGTTTAACCAGTCATATTTCTGTAACATTTGATGTTTAGAACAGTATAGTGCTGGAAGGAAAGTCTTCATTTCAAAACTTGAACTGTGAATGAATGATCAACTTTTTCGTTTGCAGTTGGTAGATTCTAGTTCAATTCCCGTAATATTTAATCCTGACTAAGTTTTCACGTAGTCCCTTTTACTTTCAACAGGTGAAATAGTTAAGTATCAATCTTATTCCTGACATATCGGTATGCTTTTCTGGGCTAGCATAATATTCATTTTGCAAGACATTTTCGAATCACTCTAATGTTAGCACGAAAACTATAATTAATTTTAATTAATTATAATTCCATTTACTATTAACATATGATATTCAAGCTACAGAATAGAATATTGAATCTTGTCTCATGTCGGAATCTAGTTTCTAAGTCCAGCTTAATTTCTAGCATCTTACCTTTCTTATAGAATCTCAGAAACATCGTTTACAACTTGTATCATGATATAAAAAATGTACTGAGCCCTTGAAGGGCAACATTGAGAATACATTTATTGTTATTTGAAAATAATACCATCAAGTCTCATATATATAGTCTTTTGTTTGATAACCTTCTATCATTTGTCCGGAAACAGCATAAATCTGTCTTATAGAACTTTTGCGTTTTCTGGTTAAAAAAAAAAAAGTGACATGGTTTTCACAAACTCACTTGAAACTAGATTAACATCATTCCGGGGGTTCTGTGGAGACAGAAACAAATAATAATCTGATATGCCAGATCCGGTCAATACAGTAGATGTATTAAGCTTCTCAGACAAACTTTCTTAATTTCTGACGGGTTGTTAAAGATGTATGCGTTCTGATAGCTTAGTGACAGCACGTCCTGATCACTCACTAGTCTTTATTTCGATATGGTATGTATTACGGAAATGATACATTGTAACAGAGGACCTGCAGATGTCACAGTTTAGTTTTTCCGTGATGCCTTTCATATGTCCAACCTTCCCACTTGTTGTCTCTAAGACATAATGTCACGATAAGAAAAATCCAAGCCTAGCAATAACTCAGGTATAGAAAACAACAGTACAACCTCCAGATACTGATTGATCAATATTACACTATCATTTCATTTGGACGATAATTAGCAGACGAAGTATCCAAAAAGAGAATAAGTTAGATATTTATGAACTATCATTCTCATCATGCAATCTTACAGTAGATAAACATATATGAACCCAGCGTATCAACATTCATACATGTAGAATGCGGTTCAGCACAGAACGTTATAACTACATGCGAACAGTTGCATGGAATAAACAAACAATCATATTTTATCAATTCCAATCTATTTTAATCTCATTGCATCGCAGTAACAGATATGATTTACCATAATTCCAAGCGTTTTACGAGAATTATACAATGGTCCACTTGATACCGTCGAATACAACAACTTACGCAAGTACTTGCCAGGAAACATATCATGCAACATGCAGTAGTATTCATGCACAAGTGATCAATTAGCACTAAAATGACTGCAAGTCTATTATGTATATGAACTATAACTATACAGACCCTTAGAAGAAGTGAAGACACTCATATGTGGTTAGATTTGATTTTGAGTTTACCGTCACTTTCAGCAATGAAGCTATATGGGACGTGAACCTACAGCTTATTGTGGGATCAGAACTTCATGAGTTCATGTGGGGAAACGAATCTGGGTCTCCCACTCCGAACACACGTACGCTAACTGCTTAGCCACGACGGAGTTCTGAGGTTAGAACAGAACGGAACGGGAATCTAACTTGTTAGAACATCATTTTGGACATCACTCTCAAATATGCTACAAGAAAAATTTCCACTTTACGCTTTTTTCATGATGAAATGTGATAGAAAATTGAGATGCAAAGCGAGGTGATAATGAAAAACATTTATTTAGTTTACTCGATCTATGTGAAAATTAGACAGGTTTTGAACTCTACTTTTATTTCTATTTTTCTATTTTTAAAGAACATATTTAAACCATATATCATTACAAAATAAATATAGTTTAACTGATCTGTACAGTTACTTCAATTCATTCATTTTGTAGATAATATGCATTTCAAAAGTCTAATTTATTAAATTTGTCATATTCAATAATCTAGATAATTGCCATGAAAGCTTATATCCCTTCGTGAGATGACTATAGCAGGGCATATTGAAGATCATGTTAAAAGTGGATTTTACTCTGAAGTAACAAAATGGTTCGTAACCGGTTCTCGCGCCACTGTTCATCAAGTCCGAGCCTATCATTCTATCAGGCAGCAGCAACTTGTCATGCGTAATGTACTTCTAATCATACCAAAGGCACGGCATAATCTTCTCGGGTTTCAGTGTGAGCTTTGACACGAGCTTTGGAGATTCTTTTCGCATAGACCACAATCTTTTTCGTTCAATGTTTTCGTAGGTTACCTACTTTTCACCACTCGTGGTCAAGTATCTTAGAAATGGCTCGAGTGTATTATCCTCCAGTAAAGATTCACAGATAGAAATCCGATCGAAAGAATGTTTTTGAGTCAAAGCGTGAGGTACACGAATGACGAGCTCTGTTCTGTAGCCACATTTCATTAAATGGCATGACACTCTTTGGTAAAGGATGTTTAGGTTATTAGGTTTTTCATGACCGCTTACATGCCTGTTTTACTAAACTTTTGACAGAATATCACCTACTGTTGCTTAAATATGATTTAAACTACTGCACTGAGAAAAATCCGTTCTCCGGACAGCGGTATATTGTACAAATATACGGAATCGTCTTTCTTACTACAGAAATCAGCACGGAGCATACGTTATCCGTATGCTACAGAGGCACTGCTCTTAGATGTTACATCATGCCGTTGCAGGATGTCTGGTATCTAACAGTCTTCCTTATATTACATACATATATGTATGTTACCTTCGTCATTCGTATGTTATATATATTCATTTGTATGTGAGATCCTGACCACCTATATTGTTTTATACGGAAAGTACGTACAGATGGAACACTTATACAGAAACTATTATGAAACATGCGTTTTCAGTTATACGTTTGCTGTACGTACGTTACATACATTGTTTTTCTTTTCAGTGTGACTGAACAAAACAACACATTTATCGTAAAACTAACGTTCACTAGTTTCGCCAACTTCTTCCCTTGGCTTCATCAGGTGCTATGAATCTGATATGTTTCATAGTGCCTGATGAAGCCAAAGTGAGTAGTTAGCGAACTGTTTTATTATTTCACGATAAACGTGTTGTTTTGTTCAGTAAGTAGTTTAAATCAGATTTAAGTTTATAAGAAGCGAAGTTTATACAATGGAAAACACTACATTGGCTGTGATTGGTCACCTACTTTGAGAAACATCTTGAACATTGAAATTTCCAGAATGAAAGTAACTGAACCATCTTTCGATTGTTGCTTTTGATAACTTACCTTGCTCATAATCAACACTTTTTTTCATGGCTTTGCGCCTATATCGAAATAAATTTATAAAATGTAGTTCAGTTGCGTTGATAGTTCACTTCCAAAATTAAAAACAACAAATACAAGGGACAAATAATTTGACCGTAATATCGTGAATAAATAAATACAATAAAAGAACTGCACATGGCAGGTTTTAAGATAAAATAATTAATAATATTCGCTTTCTTTTAGTGCTTAGCTTGCGAAATTGCACTGTACATTACGTAAATACGGAACAGATTGAGTGTCTTCTGTGCACATAATAATGTACTTTGTATCTTCCCACTCCTTTCTCTATTCAGAAAGAATAAATTGGATCTAGCCCAAATGACTTCCCCAGGCCATGTTTCTTATTAGTTCAGGCTTCAGCACCTTCACTGAGGTTGTCATATGTAATTCGTGGTTTAGAGATTTACACATAACAAGCCACTGTGTAAATTACTTCATGTCGCCACTGGACTCCCGAAAAATTGTTTCTTTCTCTTTTTCAAATATACTTATTCTACAGATTTCTGTTAGCGGTAGAAGAATTCGCAGACAAGACCTCAGTATATTAAAGCACGATAAACCCAGAATTTCAACATTCTTAATTTCATAAATATTTAAACACATAAATTAGAGATTAAGTAATGCTAACTAACACTAATAGGAAAATTTGAATAACAACAAAAAGTCCTAAAAATAATATTTAGCCAATAGTTTGCTTATAATAAATAAGTTTAGGAACAAAAAATCAATAATAATTTACTGGAAACATTAACTTAATTATGGACTGTATTTATGTATATTTATATATGTGTGAGTTGTGTGTGCTGCATTTTAAATGAAATTACTGATTTTCAAAAGTTCCTCTAAATATTATAACACACAGCAAATATCATATACAAAAACTTATTCGGGAGGGGAAATATTTAGTTTATAAATTATTAAATATTTTAACACAAATTGAGAATATAGATCTCGCAAACAATACAATACAATCAACACAATTAATATAGTTGTTGAAGCTGTTAATACGGTCAAATGTCCAATGTGTCAATCTCTGACATAAGTTTTAAACAGGTCGAAAAAGTAAAGTAGTCAATCATATAAATAAACTACGGCAATAAATTAGTTGGATTAAAAATTCTACAGAACTCAATAATTATGAACAAAAGTAGGATTTTATTTCTCTATCAATTTAAGTATATTTTTCTCTTTTCTTACCGTATTACCGAACGTGATTGAATGAACCAAAAGTGGATTCTAATTCGTAACCAGACAATTGTAATGCACATGAAACTAAGCGATTTGAAGAAGCACAAGAAGAAATAGACAAGTCCAGAATTGTATTTATCAATTTTCAGCTATACACTTCCTGCTATTTGAGTGATTGAAAACTCCACCACCATACACCATAACCATAAAGAACAAATTTTCGCAGACAATTCGAGATCAACGTACAGTGATTCAATCAACGTAAGGTAATTTACCTTCCAAATCGCTTATAACTCTCAACTCCCAAAGATTTCTTCTAAGCTCGAGTAATACTTCTTCACTAATTATACGCTTTAATAACAAACGAAAATAATGAACATAATTCCTTCAACATATATTAGTTAACCGTTTCACTAGGATAATAATTATTTAAACTGCACATCAGTGAAATAACTTGCTCTTATTTTTGCCATTTTTTTCCCACGAGATGAATCATATCACTAACTGTACCTTATCGATGCCCGTGTCCTATAGCTAGCTGGAAACTATATCTAACTGGATCAACACAAGACTCAGCTACTAGTAAAACAGATAACTAATCCTTGCTCTCGATCACACAGTGTCCTAACTCATGACTACTTTAAATTTACCTCTACTCAACGAAAAAGTTTCTACATGATTGTGTCTTTTGTTCTAAAAGAAACTATTTTTTTAAAACACATTTACAAAGGTTAATCAGTTAGTACGTACGTTTTATTTTTTTATTCCAATCGGTGCAACTAGAAACAAATACTTACTAGCACAGAAGATAAATACTCAATTAATGTGGAAAGAAAGAGCCATAACATGTATAGAAGACCGTGCGATGTAATATATAAATAAATAAAATAAAGTCTAAAATTAAGCAAATAAAACGAAATACTTACAGTGTGAAACAAAAGAAAAACTAAGCAATAATTATTCTCGAACTGACTGTTTTGAATTTTGAAAAGGAAACCGAAATGAAATGAAATGAAATCTTTGAATTTTACGTTCCACAGTTATACCATGTAGCCCGAAGGAGACGGTGATGATTGGAAATGAATGAAATGGTGAAATAAAGGAAGTGGGAGAACCCCGAGAACCTACGCACACAGTATTTGTCCACCACAAAGTTCACTTGGCGCAAGCTGGGATTGGCGGCGGCACGACGATCTACTGGCTCAAATTTACCGACCTTTTGCCGAGGCGGTAACCGGTCAAAAATCGTAAAAAAAAAAATGGCCTTTGCCGACTCTTTCCCGACTGTTGCCGACCGTCAGAGTCGGCAAAACAGTCGGATAGGCCTCTTTCCAACTCTCTGCCGACCCCTTATGCCGGCCTCTTTTCGACGGCGGCGCCGGCGCATTTACTGCGCCTTTAAGCAATTTGGCGACTGCTCGGCAAGGTCTTCTTTTGATGGCGCCGCTGGCCCCTTATGGCTGCTTGCCGACTGCTCGGCAAGGCAATCTTTCGCCGGCGACGCCGGCACATTTCATGCTTATTTCCGGCTGTTTGCCGACTGTTCGGCAAGACAACTATTCGACGGCCGCGTCGTGGCATTTTATGCACCTTTTGTGCTGTTTGCCGACTGCTCGGAAAGGCTACTTTCCAGCGGCGGCGCCGGCGCGTTTTATGCACCTTTCCTGCTGTTTCCCGACTGCTCGAAAGGACTTCTTTTCACGATTCTCCCACAGGTAGCATCCGCCCACTTGTCGCCGTCGAAAAGTGGCCTTTTGGCAACTGGAAATCAAGCCTTCAGGAAGGCAACATTTTCATCAGCTTTTACATTAGTCATGCCTAAGTCTTCTCCCATGCTGTAATTTCTCGACAAGGAGCACCCTTGCAAGTTCTTGAACTATAATACTTGCATTTTATTGTGTGTCCGAATATTTTGTTTTTCTTTTTTTCTTTTTTGCAGCACTCTAAGCCAAAAAAAAGAGAAGAAATTGAATGGAACATGGAAGTATTATATACTTTCAGAACTAGTAATTGTGCCCTTTCTGAGAAATCATAGCACGGATGCAGACTTAGGCAAAGCTACTGTAAAAGGTGGTGAAAATTTTGCCTTCCTGAAGGGTTGACTTCCAGTCGGCAAAGAGGCACTTTTCGACGGCTGCAAGAGATCGGATGCCGCCTGTGGGAGAATCAGGAAGCCGACATCGAAAAGAGGTCCTTTCGAGCAGTCGGCAAACAGCCGGAAAGGTGCATAAAATGGGCCGGCGCCGCCGCTGGAAAGTAGCCTTTGCGAGCAGTCGGAAAACACCAGAAAGGGTGCGTAGCAATGCAATGAAAATCATGGCGGATTCCACCAGTAATGTTGCACTCGGTACACACGCATTACATTTCTACTTGTACAATCAAAATTGTACTTTTCCAAAATTCGACTCGTTGCCCCTGGTACGCGATATTGAAACTTTCGCCGACATCTTTTTTAAAGAAATTGCCAGCAGTGTCTTTTTGCAGTTGTCTTCCGACTGTCTGCCAACCGTTTCGAGAAAGCTTTATACGAGGGAATTATAAGCCCTAATTCGCCTTTTTTAGCAACAAATTACCTTCTAACTCTCCTTGTTTTCTTTTGGTAAACGACTCTGTTTTTGCTCGTCGCGGTCGAAAATATCGCAGAAAGACGCCGGTGCCCGGCGCCGGCAATCCGGCCGCGGAATTTGGTCGGCATGGACAAATTGTCCGACTGTAGGCGGCAGGATCCTGATGGAGTCTTGTTGAGGAGCATGCGTGGGTTTTCTCGGGGTTCTTCCTTATCCTCTCACTTTCTTCATTTCACCATTTCATTCATTTCTCATCATCACCGTCTCCTTTAGCCTTGCCGGCATAAGAGTGGGACGTAAAACTCAGATTTCATTTCATCTCTTTTTTTTCTTGTTGAGGATAAAATAATCTACAACTGAACTTCAATTTGACGTCATCTGAAGATGAAATGAATAACTAGATATTACATATAAACAGAAATAACTTAACTTTAACAGAACGCAATATATATACTACGTCTAAAATGAGTTTTTACCTGTTAATTAAAATTATTTTCTAGTTTGGTTCGGTTATTCATAACAATTCTTTTATTTTGGTTTCCTTCTTAAACACCATTTCATGGGTAGATTTCCCTAAACTCCAAGGGTGTAAGCTTCTGATCTTGAAGCCCTCTCACTGTATTCAAATGTGAATGAATTTTTCCTTTTGCCTTGCCCTGGAATCCGCCTCAAGGCGACGACCTAATCTGTTTCTAAGAGTCGTTTATCGTTGTCTCTTCGTCGATAATGCTACATATGTTTTTATTATCTTTTTGCGTCAACTTATATACGTGTGCGTTTAAATCGCCGTTACTGTGCTTTAATGAAAAAGGCCGTACATCATATGTCAGTCTTTAAGGTGGAATACTTTATGTGTGATTATAAGAATTCAAAAACTTTTTGCGCATCTACTTGTGTTAATTGCCAGCCGTCAAATGGCATTAGGGTTGACCCGATGTGACACATATACATTCAAATTTTAGACACTAATGCTTCTTGTGCGTAAAAAGCTGAATATCTTGATGGCTGTTTGATACTCGAAGGTAAACGTTTGAGGCTGTGAATCTATGTGCCATACTAATTCCTAATAGGAAAGTCACACGAACAGATGTGGCTACCTGTGATATCACTTGGTTCTCTGACGCAGAGATATTCCTACCTGCGCTATCACTTGTTACACATTGATTTCGACTATCACGGTGTGATGGATAATAAATCACTTGAATAATGCCCAAATATGGTAGGGACTTTGGGGTGGTTCTGGAGCAAATTAAGTAAATAAATAAGTACATAGTACATAGCATTTTAATCTATTTTAATCCATAGTATATAACAGCTTGAAGGCTTGGTGAGACCAACTAGCACATAGAGTACCTTGCACAGTCCGCAGCAAAAAACCTGCAACATGAGCATGTAAGTTTACTGTGAAACTACGCCTAACAGCGCAGGTAATCAACATAACGTCTGCGTGACACGAATCACGCAGGAGAAAGCTCGGCATCCTCCCCTGTACACTTATTTTGGAGGAAGAGACTGCGTTGTTTCACAATAAACTTACATACTCATGTTGCAGGTTTCCTTTGCTGCGGACTGTACATATATTTCAGAATTGTCAAAATATTTGAGCTGGAAGATTCAAAATGCTCTCTCATAAGATTTAGTACCTTACAATTGATTCGATGCGAAGATTTAAATGCTTACCTTTTCTCTTTCTGCAGGAGGAATTATCACTTGAGAGGCTTTCTTTTCAAGTCGTAGCTTTTGTGTTTTGTAATGTGTAACAACAAGTAAGCTGGGTTCTCTATTCCGGCATAATTCTTTGCGTTGCTGCCATTGATATTGGAACATAAATTCGATTCCCTTTTAAAATACATGTGATTCAGGTTCTAAGTTAAATCACATATATGTTAAACAGGGAGTCAAATAAACAAACTAAGAGAATCTTAAGCATAATCGCCACCCTTACTGTAGCAATTGGTGAATGACGAAAGATGCTTAAGATCGATGAGGTGGAGAACTACTCAGCATGTATTTTTCCGACTCTGGAAAGGGAGGAAAGCCTTCGAATGAGCCATGAATATTAATTTACCTCGATTACTGGGATACCTTCTCAGTCAACTCATACGTGTGATGTGAACTACTTTTTCCCGTGTGGATTGTTTCTCCCAAGTGATCAATTCTCTCCTTGGTTCTTCTTCAACAAAAACCTTCTTGAGATCGTCTTGACTTTGGGAAGAAAGGCAAGAACAAATTTAATTATTTACGATTCTTCAACTGAAGAAAGTAGCTGAGTTGGCAAAGAGAAAATCTAATTGTATATGAAACTCAAGAGAAAACACTGAAAGAATTCTCTTCCTTAGAAAATGAAGAAATTCTTTTCAGTAATTTAAGTGGCTTATTCCACAAGGTGCACAGATAAAAAAGAAAAGTAGATATTAGGAGGGTTGCTGGAAGCTTTCTTCAATTATCCACTTTTATAGAATTCAAAATATAGACACTTACATGTTTTCGTGATTGATTACTGTATTTAAGTTGGTTTGCTAATTTTTGTAGTAGTTTGAAGAATTAGTTTTGGGTGAGATATTGAAATTTTCTCATGAACATTTTCGCGCAATGACTTTCTTATCGTTTCAATCGTAGTTTTACACCAAAAAATGCATGGAGTAACTTTATTTGGCTTCTACGAATCTGTAGTATTGGCTTTCCGAAAGTTGAATTAATGACCCATTGTTCATACTCATCTTATTTAGCACCTAATTACTTCTTTTTGTTCATAAACACGAAAAATAAGATGTCTGATTAGCAATCTGTATCGCCTGAAGCAGTTGTTGTCGCATTCCGAACAACAGTTTCTTTGGTACTCCTTCAAATTGCTGTGAAAAATAAGTGAACAGGCCTGAAGAAACGATCAACGATATAGTAAACATCGAAAAGTCTATTCTTCCAAGTTTTCTAACATCGAAACACTACCGTCACTGTAGGTAATGGCTTGCGGAATCTTCTCACGCAGCTCTTGTATTGAATACAAAACTGCATTTTTTTTAAAAAAAAAATGGCTGATATGGATTTGTGGTGAATTTACTTGAGAAGTAACATGTATCTGTTCATACCAAATTTGCGGAATACATGAAGCTGGTTCTTCTGAAATAACATGAACAACAATAATATATCCAAATTGTAGGAATGTTTCTTATCAGAGATTATTAAGTACTTCTATATATTGTAACCTTCTTATTTTTATTTTTTGTACTGTATATTATTGTGTCTACTGCTGTTCTCAGATGTTCGCTTTCTCGGGACCAAGGTGCGTTTCAGTATATCACCAGTTTAACCAGCTACAAGTCTATGTGGCCATCACAGAAGAATAGCTGCAACCAGAGATGCACTCGCTCGCTCCATAGTCATGGGAGAAAGAATCGGAACTCAGAAGACCTGTCCTACAAGTGTACTGGGATACGGACAAAATCTCGCGGCCGAAACATCGCCGCCCAAAATCTCGCCGGCCAAAACCTCGCGGGACAAAATCTCGCCGGGCCAAAACCTCGCGTGGCCAAAACCTCGCCGCCCAAAACCTCGCGGGACAAAATCTCGCCGGGCCAAAACCTCGCGTGGCCAAAACCTCGCCGCCCAAAACCTCGTGGGACGAAATCTCGCAGGGCCAAAACCTCGCGTTGCCAAAACCTCGCCGCCTAAAATCTCGCCGGGCCAAAACCTCGCCACCCAAAACCTCGCGTGCCCAAAACCTTGCCGCGAATGAAACTTTTCTTTAAAATTTACCCAATGAGTTTCTTAATATGCAATTCCACATTACAAATAATAATAATAATAATAATAATAATAATAATAATAATAATAATAATAATAATAATAATAATAATAATAATAATAATAATAATAAAATACATCGTGTGCATGGGCTTTCTCGGGTTATTCCCGTTTCCTCCCACTTTCTTTATTCGATCATTTCCTTCATCCTGGTCATCTACGTCTCCTTTAACCTACAGGACATAATCAAGGGACGTCGTAAAAACTCATATATTATTTCATACTTTCATAAATATTATTAGATTTTTGTTGAAATTTTAAGTTTTTGGATGCTCCAAAGTTCACGAAACTAACCCCGTTAGTTGTCATTGCTTTCCTTATGCAGACTTTCTTTCCCTATAACCAGTTTAAAAACATCCTGTCGCCCTATCTTCATATTGAAATGCTCTAATACAGAAATAGAATTTTCATATGGTATCGCGAGACTTGGTCAAATACCCGTGATACTTTTTCTGAAACAGCGTCTTTTATACCGTCATCCTTATCATCTGTTAGAACATTTACATTTTGGTCAGGCGAGATTTTGGGTATGGCGATATTTTGGGGCGCGAGGTTTTGGCAAGGCGAGGTTTTGGCCCGGCGAGATTTTGGCTCGCGAGGTTTTGGGCGGCGAGGTTTTGGCCAGGCGGGGTTTTGGCCCGGCGAGATTTTGGCCCGCGACGTTTTGGGCGGCGAGGTTTTGGCCAGGCGAGGTTTCGGCCCGGCGAGATTTTGGGAGGCGAGGTTTTGGGAGCGAGTTTTGGCCAGTCGAGGTTTTGGTCCGCGAGGTTGTCGCCGCGAGGTTCTGGCCGCGAGGTTTTGTACCCAAACCAAGTGTACTATCTAAATGAAATTTTATTACAACGGAAAAAATTGATAAAGAAACTCGAAAATTTGAAATTAAAAACAAATCAGGATTCGTGACATCCAACGTTGGTTTCCCCGTAAAATTTCCCTTATGTCATTTCCCTTCAGATTTATTAGCACGACGGATAGAAGACGAACCAAATAAAATATTTTATATTATACTGTACATTCTCTCAAGTATGAAATAAAACAGGTACGGATATACTATCTAAATCTTTACTTGTTCCTAGAAAGCTGTATGGTATTCTTACAAAATCATTACATACGATAGGGAGCAACGACACGTTCTCTTTATGCTCCTATGGCTAATCGATTTTTAAGTACAGATCGCTACTTGTGACTAAGCATTCTCATTTAGTTTCTACGTGCACACGTCACATTCTTAATATATTTTCACAAACATTACTTTCACATTATATATTTTTCTCGAATCATTTATTGCACTTACATGCACGTGCCTTCTTCGTTTTATATCACTATTCATAAACAAACTCTAGGCTCTATGGCTGTATATTACAGCTCGCATTTATAGGCACCACATTTCCAATAAAATCTTTACCTAGCATTCACCAGAAAAAAGTGTACATAAAATTATGAAACCTTAATCTAAGCTAACCTACAACGCATTTACACCACACACACACAACAAAATGAAAATTATTCTTTCGTAAAAACGCTTAGTCAGCACAAAAAGCCAAGTTTATTTTTGTAAAGCGATTTTTTTTTTTTTTTTTTTTTTTTTTTTTTTTTTTGCTTACTGTATCGCTATATGTATATGTACGATACGGAAAACCAGTTGCCTCTATAGGAATCATAAAGAAAAACAATTTCTCAGCTTTCAGCCAAAGTACAGCTTTGGAATCAATTTTCGTACGAATACTTTAGAAATAAATCTAGGTATATTATATATATTTGACATCAGAGAACATCACTCCAATATTCCAATATTTGTTTACATAAGAGTCGAAATACTAAGTAGCCAAACAATTAAATCATAAAAAATAGGAAAACAATTACGACTGCATATCTTAGATTTGGCTGACTTTACTTTTGTTATGTTACAGGATGGTCGTTCTTGAACAAAATTACGTTAAAAGGAATCGATCCTTCGTTATACCCATAATTTATTCTTCCCCCCTTTTCTAAATAAACTCAAGCCGTCACATACTGTCTTAGTAATTAGGTAGATACTTTGGGAACAAAAGGATTACGAATGCATGTTTACACTGCTATTTTTCATGATACGTACCATTGTGACACTGTGTCTACTAGATGAATTTAAAGGTTAAAAATAAATATTTCCACAACAGGTTTCGAGCTTCCTGACTCCCTGTTTCACTTGAAATCCAAAACTTAAAACACTAGTTACAGTTATCCAGATGAAAATATTTACATCAGTTATCCAGATGGAAGAAATTACACTCCTTGAAATTTGACGTAGTGTCCTGAATCAGCATATGACATTTTGCACACTGGTCTGAACTTTCATTTTCATATTTGCAGTTTCAGCTTTTAATCATTCCAAGAAAGACTTCACAAGACGCAGCATAAATTATATTTTACGATTTGAACGGTTTATCTACTGATAAACGTGATCGTTCTCAAAAAATTTGTTAAAATTTCTTAACTTCAACACTCTAATTTCTATCAGCATTCGCCATGTTGGCAAAATGAAAAGAGAAGCTGCCTCATCAAAATTTTCACTATTTGTTCCGCTCCGTCCAGATTGCAAACTTGTACATCGCAAAATTTACGGTTGAATCACTTCCAAACTAATTTCGCATAACTCTGTTTCGTAACAATGTTTTTTTTTACAACTTTATTTTCTTGAAGAATCGACGGGTAGTATATAGTTACTGCTCTTCTGGAACTGACACCATTCAAGACCATAACAATGTGACGTAATAATACGAAGATCGGCTAAAGACCAAATGACAAGATACTTCAAAGGAAAGCGACCAATTATAGATAATTTCGTAAATCTGTGCTACTGACGTCATACTAGACAAGATTGAAGATGATGAACTTAAAATGGAGTAATTTGGACGAATTTCTATCAAGATGGCTGAAATTTAAAGAATTTTTATGAATGATATTTTAAATTAAAATTTGAAGAAATTTCTGGGAGAGCTTTTAGGATGATCGGAGATAGGAAAGTCGTTCTACTGATGAAAATGAAGAGAAATATGTTATTTTTTTTAAAAAAAAATAAGAAATCAAGGCAGAAATAAACAAAACATATATAATAAATGCAAAATAAATCCTAACCTATTCTAAACACTTCCTTAACCTAATCCTACCTCTAATATTGTGTAAGCGAAATAAATCTCAATATTATACCACTATAGCTTCTACACTTTATCTGACATTGTTATACTATATTATACAGGGTGTACGAATATTCCCTAACATGATAACTTCATGTTGGGAGGTATCAATATTATATGTACTAAAGAAAACCACATTTATGAAGTAATCTTGTTTGCGTTGTTAACATTCACATTTGTAAGCATTTGCATTATATACTTATCTATCCAATTTTCTAATCTACCCATAGGTCACTTCTCACAATGTTTGAACTAGAACTGTGTCCGCATTATTAGTATTTCTAATTCAAACGATATTTTCTCCTTCCTGTTTTAAATAGATCGATTTTATTGTCTGTATGATATCTGTTGCAGTGCAATCACTGTAAAGCTGCACTGTATAACTTTCAAAGAAGTTTGTTTACGAAAATTACCTTCTGCAGTTACTCTGTATCCGTCAAAAAATCTTAAGAACTACTTGACAGATTGCAATCAATTTCAACCAGAATATAGAGGATCAAAAGTCAAGAATCACGTTTGTTGATAAAGTAAGGTCGGAGGATAGTCTGGTTGGAAAATAGGATAACCGGTAGTGGTAGGGTCACGGATTTTCACAGCGTTAGTACATTTTGCAAATCAAGTTTTAGTTCAGAAAGTTAACAACAGCGCTTAACACTGTCTTGCCCCGGACCGTTCATATATTACATAAATAAACAAATCATATTTTACAGCAGAATAAAATACGTCATCTTTACCAGATTAGCAATGAATGACATATACTTTTATCGTCATAAATATATTTTTTTATCTTCTCGAAAACACTTAGCTCAACATGAACTATCGATTAATATATGTCTTGTGTTTCGACACCATTATATTAAAGTTTAAGAATGAATTATAATTTTTGGTGATATTTTGTTGAGCGTACTGTCGTCTTGCTAACGTCATAATCAAAACCTTGATTAGTGTATAGTAACTCCGGTACAGATGGACCACTTTTTTCTGCCTCTAATAATTCGAATAATTTATTGTGATATAGAGTATGTTTTTCTGCACAAAATTCAAGAAAGTACTTTCTGTAACCATAACTAAAGGTTTTTAAGATCAAAAAAGATATATTCCTACCCGAAATTTAAGCTTGCAAAATGGCTGACTGGTCCATCTATCTCATAGTACTATGGGTTGGATGGACCATGCATTATGGGAGTGATGGACCGTATACAAAACCTAAATAACATTTAAATAATTTAGAACAGTTTTGTCTTTAAGTACGTTTATTAATAACGCACATATATTATACAGCTACCAACTTTTTACTGAAATCTAATATTGATTAAACTAAGATAGAAATACAGAAAATCTAAAAATGAACTTTCTTTTTAACATGAAATGTAGAAACGAAACATTAGTAAATGGCAAGGATACATAAGTTCCATGTTTTAAGAAGAAAAATGAGTGCCAGTAATTACATTGTACCATATATTGCATTATGTTTTGTATATTTGAAAACTTTGCCACACAAATCACAAACATTCTCATATTTCTTATGTGGTCCATTTCTCTCATAATGGCAGTGGTTTATCTATCCAAAGAAGAAGAGGTAAGAAGAATAGTTTACGTGTTGTAGTTTCTGAACTCAGGAAACTTCATTGTTTTCATCAACACGTTCTTTTATGGAGAAATGTGCTAGTAAAAAACAAAACCGAAGAATTCTGCAAGAAGAACGTTGAAGATTGCTTTCAATGAAATGTTCAAAAGAAAACTTGACCTACCTGAAAACAAAAATATCGTCTACTGAAGAAATGTGTGGACTTCTGCTTCAGGAAAACACACGGTGTCTAGCATAAATCTACCATGATACTACCCTAATATTTGACGCTGAACTCTGCAGGATTGTTTACGTATTATGGTCCTGGTTCGTCTCACCCAGCCAAGGGGGTTCATTTCTACCGGATTTATCGTGTACTTCAGTGTCTAATTTCATCTTAATATATGAGAGTTATCGTACAACATCAATTTTTACGTTTACAAAAAGTTACTTTTCTCATTTTTTCTAGAAAACTACGCATGAAGATTTAGACCCATTCAGATCATTTTGATCAGTTTAATGAGATCAATCAATTGGTTTATGTATTATCTTTGGACAGAAGCATTTCCTGCAGCGATCTGCGATGTGATCACAGAAAATTTGCCGCGCCTGTGCAGAAAAAACTGCCAGAGGAAATAAAATAGCCAACAGAAAAGTATAAAAACGTGCCTGCTATGTATAGATGTCTTAAATGCACGGACGACTCGCATTTGAACTGTTTTTCACGTCGTATAAAGCATATTTTTAGCAATCACAAGTGTTTCTTCTGCTGGAACTGATCATCTTGATTTTTTAATTTGGAATTCCTGCAGAAAAGTTTTGACTTACAAAAACTCATCGCAGAAAGACAAAGAAAGTTCTGTCATCGGGAATGCTAGAAATATGAAGAAAATATTTTACCAATAATACTGTAGTATGTATTACATAATCGGTTTTTCGAAGACGGTGGTTAAATTAAGTTTTACTTTCAATAAGTATAATAGTGAACTCATAGAGGTAAAATTATTTGCAGCAGCATCTATAATGATTTTGTTCATATTTCTCTATTAACCTACAACATGACTATACGTCTCTCTCGTAAAGACCAAAAACGTGGTTTGATGATGAAATGATTTATTTTTCAGTCTTTATTACTATAGTTATGATAATTATTATTATTTTCAAAAATATCTATCATAATTTTGTTGATATGTAATAAAAAACTGTAAATCTCTAGGAATATCGCTATCGTATGAGAATTCTTGATTCTTAGAATAGTGGTCCGTACCTTTCATGGTGATGATTTTAATTTTTATAGAAGTCACTTTAAAAACCAATATCCATACACAGAACATTGGTTACATCTTGGTATATGCTGAAACTGTTTATCACCAGGACCTCCTACTGTTAAATCCTACTGATTTCTACTTTCTTGAAAAGAAATATAATTAAGCATATCTTTATCTTATTATAAGTAAATTGACAATCTAACAAAAATAAATAATAAAATAATAAATGTATCAAATTTTACATCATCTCAATCACAGGGAATAAACACATAAGTATCAATATTTTAGGATATTTTTTCTTTACGAAATAGTTTAACGACAAAATGGAAACCAGTTATGGTACAGAATTTTCTACATGATAAAAACAAATACAATGCCACATTAATTAAACACATATATTGATGCATACCTGAGGGAAATTTACAACAGTCAATTTACCTTTGTATTTTCCTGTTGGAGCGTATAATTGAAAAAAAATTACTGTTTTCTATTATTATTTTGTAGTTTGATCAGGAATTCATCCTCCAGATATGTAGTTTGTCTGGTATCCCTTTACAAAAATGAAAGAAAATACAGTGTCATGATTAAATATTGTATCTTGAGAATTGGGATTACTATATTGAAAAAAATTATAAATACCGAAACTAAGCACTACTAATTTTGTTTTTTAAAAAAAGTACGGGAGGTAACACTTCTGTTTCTTTAGACCTTCAAACAATGTTATTCATAAATATGGGGTTGGGAAGTATTACATAACGGCTATGCTATCTGTTCATTTGTCTGTCTGTTGACAAGTATCAGAACAAAAAACGGTGAATGGTAGCGAGAAGCGCTTTTTTAAAGCAACTCATCGTCCCAAGAATAGCCTCCATGTTCTCCCTATGTTACCTCTCCTCCATGTTACCTCTCTATTCAAACCAGTAGGGTTGAAATATACCGCTTCCTGTTTTAACGTTAATCATTACACATAGAGCAGAAGCAGTAATTGGCAACCATAATAGGCTTTCCGAAATCAATACAGCAATAGACAACAATAGACTCTGTCCTCAAATCATGGCTTCAATTTTGATCTTCGTAAGACAAAAACCGTAAGGTATGGCGATAAATGACTTTTTGATAACAATTCGGCATACCAATAATAAGTTTGATTGACTTCATTTTGAGTTTTGCGTCCCTTTCAGTAGCGAGGCTATATGAGAAGAGGACCTACAACTTAATCACTTCCCGGTCCACTTTATCCGAAGTAACCAGGTCCTGGTGAAGCAACCCAAGTTATTAAGTTTTCTGCATTTATTTCAATTTGGACCATGACGAGTAAATTCGCACTTTGTTTCGTCAACCCTTCTTTCGTGATTCATTGCGAGATATTTCGTGTACAACATAGTCACGTTTGGGAAGAAAATTCAACCAGAACTGACCTACTTAGTAAAACGAAATAACTCGGGTTAAACCGGGAAGCGGTTAATAACGTAGGATCCTAACCACATGAGCTCCGAGAATCGAATCCGGATCTCCCACGCCAAAGGCGCTTACGCTAACCGTTTAGCCATAAACGAGCTCAAGAATGAATTTAATTTCAGTTCTTATTCTTCTACTAAAATCGGAGGTAGTAAAACTAGCACAATTCCAGTATCAGTAGAAAAAAAATCAGTCAGTGTGACAACGTAATAACATACCTGAATTTATGTATATGTCGTTAGGTATCGTTGCTTATAATGATTGGTGAAATGACAAAGTATAAAAGTGTAAAATTTAACATATATACTATGTAGCGGAACTCCCGTGTCTTTACTATGCAACTATTTGTGTTTTATTGAGATAAATACTTCTTCCCTGACCACAAATGCTAATATCCGCTGACCTCAATAGTTGATAATCTTTAATTATTCCGTATAATCCTGCTTGATGCAAAGAAATTAGTAGCTCTGGTGGATTAGATTTACCCTTATCAAAAACCCAAGTTAAACATTTTTATTTTTACTCTAGAATGTTATGTAGTGTTTGAGCACCATGCTCCGATAACTCTTATTAAAACAATAGTTAATAACTATATATTTATTTGATGAGACAGTTACGCTGAAATCGATCATTCCTTCTATATCTCTTGCCTTGTTCAACTTGAAGCGATCTCCACACAATAGTTTGATGTACCATTCGTCCATTATTTATCCTAATCACCTTTTAATATTAAAAATATTACAATAGCAAGATTCCTTAGTCAGTCAGTAACGCTTCTTATAGTCCATAGTTAGGTTAATACGTAGATGTCGGTAGTTGAGCTGCCTACTACCTGACACGAAGAATTGCCGCTAGTGAGCAGAAAATTTACAGATGAACTGAAAAATTCAGCTGAAGTACTAACATAATTGATTGATTGCATTTTCCTTCACTATCTAAATACCATCACAATACACATACTACTAAGTAACAAACCCAAACAAACAAAAGGACTACTTCTAATGATTTTCGTCCTTCTATCTCACCTTCAACCATACTTAAATTAGCCTCAAATTCTAATACCTTACAATAGCGCTTTACGTGGAATTCTGAAATCTACATTAGCAATGAAGTTTCGGTACTCAAAGATCGAAATGGTAGCTGATCTTACCAACTAACGAAAGAAGTCAGTCTGTATTAAATGTGTCAAATATCGTTAAACATGTTATGTGAATGTCATTTTGAATATATGGTGTGAAATACGTTAATAGAAAATCATGTTTAGCATATTGGTTTCGTTTCTAATATAGTGTCCCTTTCAGCACCAAGGCTGAATGAGACGTGGACCTACAGTTTTAGATATGTTCGTTATGTTTAAAATAGCAGAATAATCAAACCGCTATATGAAAGAATTTGACCGTGAAAATGATTTAACAATGTTTCGAGAGAAGTATTTCATAATGTTAAATGAAGCCTATACACAATTAACAGTATCGTTTATTTTAAAAAAATACAGTAGGCTACGGAAATAAAATTATAATTATTTTATCACTTATAATGGACTTACACATGTTTTCCTGTATACGAATATTTTTTAAGGAGTTTTTGACTATAAGCAAAGGAAGAAATATGCCCCGCTTTCTTCAGGTGTGAAGTTCACTTTTCTTGTTCGAGCACATTTATGTATCTTTTAATGGATTTTGTGGATAGGAATACATTTATCATTAAATCATCATATTTCATCGTTTTACTTTAAGTAATATACTTCAGCAAAGTTTTATCAATAATTTCCCATCTACTCTTAATACATAAATAAAAAAATTTTGGCCCCACGCTTACAAGTAACACTTTCGTCTGTGTACTTGATATGATTACTTATGTCCTGAAACTTGTTTTTGTAGTTTTAATGTATTGTTAATTAGTTCTATGAACTATAAAAGAATTTCTTTTCGCCCAACCTTCAAGATAGACGAGACAATTAGCTTCAATCTTCCTTCTTGTCTTTCATCTTGAGTCATGTACTTACCACTTCAGACAACGAAGGAAACATCTGTTTTCTACACGACCTGTTAGAAAATAGTTTCAAGCACGTTCAGCTCTCGCTATAAGCACTCACTGTCAATCTCTTTTTCATTACCGCCTTTAACCATAGTGTCTCACTTATCTTTCTCTCTTCACGCTTTGTGTCGCCCATCTTATTAGCAAGTTGGTTGAGAGACTTTCACCCGCGAAGAAAATTTGCCGGAAGTTTTATAAATTGCGTCTGCTACTCAAATTCTTTTTTTCTGCTCATAGTTAAGAAGTATGTCGCATGGCTGTGAGTATTAGGCTATGGTTAGAAATGTTTACAGTATATCAACAATCCGAACATAATAATTACACTTTCAAACTACACAGAAACGGGAGAAATAAGTAAAATATTATGCTTATTTCGTGCCGGGTGCGATAAAACTGTCACTTAATTCCCCAAAGAAAAGTTCTTCTAGTTTGAAATAGAAATATCTACAAAGGAATGGGGAAAAGGAAAGCGAACAGACTAATAAGGCCTAGAAAATGATGTTGATCAGGCTTTGTTTTCCGATGCTTGATTGAATATACTATGTGTAAAGTTTGGTAGAATGCATGGAACCGTAGTAGTGATGGTCTCCATTGGCGCGACTAGGTCAGCAAATTTTTTGGATAGCCAGGGATCAATGACCTACGTCTCTGACCTGGGGTCAAAGACCTAGGACAACTCTCTCTAAATTTTGGTAGGTGTACGTTGGCCTAACTCTAAATTTCGGAAGAGGTACCTAGGACCATCTCTATTAAATCCTGGAAATTCCCAAAACTAAAAATTCGATATGGTATTATACGACCTCTGTGTTTTTCAGTCTCATTCCCTTTCATGGGTACAAAATTGTCAAAAATTTCGGGAATTTTGGACCTAATTTATCCCCTTTGATGAGGCTTTATTACCATCTCTGGTAATAGGGGTGAGTACATGGGTCCATTCTGTTTTATAAGAAGTGAGCACTCGATGTTTCGCCCTTAAATTTTGCGGAGGGTATGCAGAACTACATATTAAATTTGATAATTCGTTCCACTTGTATACACACTGTCGTCTTGAAGTCATTCCTTTAATTGCTCCAAAGAGAAAATGCTGCGAAAATCACCCACAAGTCGCAACCACATCAACAAGTCAAAGAAGGAACTTCTTTTTATACAACCAAGTCCAAATCGCAAGCTGGGTCTTCTGAATAAAAGTCTTCCACATTTATATTGCAAGATATTTTTTTTATTTCCTACTTTGAAAAAAAAGGCATTTTTCACCACAAAACATCAGAAAGGTTTACCTACTGCCACAGCTTCTTCTCACTATAAAGCTAAGTTAAGCTTTCGAAGGATTCTCAGAAAAACCATACATCTGCAAAGCAGTCACGGTACAAAGGAAAACGATACTGTTCTCAGAAATAGAATATCGATCATCAAGAAAATGAAATAGTCAAAGATACAGTGCAGATACAGAATGTTCGTATTGTCTCAAAGTTATTGTGAAGACAGCCGTGGCAGAGATCTGGCTCGGTGTAAGAGTTACAATGATTGGAATCACGCAGAGTTCACTGGTGTAAAAATGGACTGAGATATGCTTGTGTTTGAATTTCGTAAATGATAAAGGAAAACTTAAATGAATAACATTTCTTCCAATTTTTTGTGTATGCCATAGAGTGAAGTCACACTAAAGGAAGTAGTGTTCATAAATAAACGTACTTATTATCTGTATCAAAGGTGTGATCTAATATTCTGTTATATTCTGTCTTATAAACTTAACGATAAGTCTTGCTATTCATCCATAACGTATAGTGCGTGGGGTCTCTGGTTTGATCCCCACTCAGTTTGAGGTGGACAACATCGTGTCCGTGAGATTCCTTCCACATTCTCATTCCACCAATTCTTCCACCATCATTCGCTTAGCGTAAAGGGCAGAATCGTAGAACGTTAAATTGAAACGTTTCAGTTCATTTTCATTTCATTTAAAACATAACAAATACTGGATCTGCAGAAACTTTAAAGTTTCAGTTTAAGGTGTGTAATGTTGAATAGTAATCTATTATACCCACAAGCTTCATAACCCACACATTTCCGACTTTTTTTATAATCTTTTAGTTATAGGGGAAGAATATATGTTGCAAATGAAAAATTCTGTGTTACGCACTAAAAACATACGTACTAAACTATTGTCAAATATTTATCAAGCTTTCTGTTAACATTTGAGAAACATTGTATAAAATAAAATGACACTCCATATTTCCTCTTCCTCTCTTTATATATTCGGAGTATTCCACCAGGAAAGAGTCATATTTTGGGGAATGATGCATGGAATTTGACAAGCAAAAATGTGTATATAAACCATAGGTTTATTCCGCTTTGTTTTTGAGATATCGATATTTCGATTAAAAGACCACTCTTTCGTATACATTCCTTTGAAGGCGCATATTTCCAGAACTAATGAAGAAATCGGATTAATTTAAAAACAGGTTGCTAGCAGACGCAACAGGCGTTAAATGTGTATCTCACTCCTTACATTAGCAAATCCTGGCATACCGGAAAAAATCCCGGAACCCGAACATTTCCACTTTTTGACCCTCAAATTTGGGTATCGAACCCTAATATCTTAGAATGTAATGCGGGAAACCGACCAAGTTCACCACCCAATATACGCTATAATACTTATCACGTAAATAGAATAAATTGTATTGTAATAAAAGCATAAATGTGAATGAATGGAATACGAAACTTCGAACGATTCTGTCATTTGAAAATGTACAATGTAGTGTATCAAAGGAAGTATAGAGATGAAAAGAAAACAGAATTGGATATTAAGTGCAATAATATTCAATGTGCAATTTTACGAAACTATCTTGCACCAATAACAATGCAATATATTCTCAAATGTAGGTAGTATCTCTTGGTTGCCAAGAGATGGCAGTGCTAAGAAGAACTCCAATTGCATGCTAGGACACAACAACGAATGAAAGAATAGCACATAACTTATTTCAGTTATCTGTTTTATGGAAGGATATGAATCTCTGTACTCACCCATAACCACATATGGTAATAAAGCCTCGTCAAAGGAATAAATCAGGTTGAAAGAACTTCGAAATATACATTTTGGTACTTTTTATCCATGAAAGGGAACGAGATGCAAAAGCCAAACTTACAGAGGTACAATCATGTCAAAAATTGTTGTCGCACGCATGTCTATAAATATGTTATTGTAGGAATATAATTTGATAACGAATTCGCCCGGTATTTCTTATAATGTTAGTATGTGTATAATCGGCAAAGACATGTATGTGGCCAATTTCATGTCAAAAGAGCAGTAAATAAGAACCACAAAACGAAAATAAAATTTTATTGTCCATTTAGCAACATTTTGTGTTACTCACACTAATTTTCGTATTTGTAGTTCTTTTCCTATGAAATTTACCACAAATATACATTTTCCGATTATTCACATGGTATCAGTATTAAAAGTACCCTGCAAAATCATTATCAAATTATATTCTTTCAAGAAGACAGCTATAGATATGCGACAATCATTTTGGACATGACTGTACATATCCTGGACTGCCATACCAAATTTTTAGTTTTTACAATTTCAAAAGATTAATAGGGGCCGTCCTAGGTACTCTTCCTGAAATTTAAAAGGTTTGTCAAGTTACCTATGGCTAAATTTAGAGGAGGTGATCCTAGGTCATCCACTTCTGGCCAGACTGCTAGGTTATTGACCCAGGGCTATCCAGAAGTTTTCGCTTACTCAGTCTTACCAAAGGGGACCACTACTACCATGCTTTACAGGAAAATAACTGGACGGTGACATGTTTTTTCGCTAACATGTTAGTGAAGACATAAACAGAATTCAGCGTTGGTAAAAGGAGGGTATCGGAAGAAATTTTCTTGTGCTCAAGCACCGTCATCTTGAGACATTTAAACAATTGATTTTAGAACGCTGGTACTTCTATGTAATGTCTCGATACAGGCAATAGCTAACTGCTGGAACAGAAGAAAATGCTTATCTCGTTGCTCAATGCTAAACTATTGATTCTTGAAAAGTTTACTAGAAAATAGCCCCTTCAAATTAGGATTACTCGCTACGAGTTGCGAGTTGCTTGGTCATTGCCAAAGCTATTGGTGCTTGCTTAACGGAGACCAGTCTCCAAATTTTTCCCTTGCTCATAATCATCTCCATCGTTCGCAAACTTGCACCACAGGCATTTACAGTTCTTTTCTGAAATGTGACAATACAGTGATCGCTATGCTGGAAATCGGCAGCCTTATCCTTGATTTCCTTTTCGAAACAATTCCACATTCTACCTAGGTATAGATGAACATAAAAGATTCTGCTTTTGAAGCTTATAACTATTGTTCTCCGTTACTTTTTAAAAAACAATCATTAGTCTAGTTGCAGGAACAAAAAAAAATTAAAAACCACGTTTGAACTTCACATACTATGATTACCTGTTGAAGAATGAAGGTGAAACGTTCCAGTGAGAAACGAGAGAGCAGGGCTTGCTACTGCGCATTCAAATTCCACCCTCAAGCAAACTGCTCCTGAGTCAGCGTGCTAATCATTAGTTTTCTTCGTGAACGCTCCTTATGATGTTGGGAGACCACACATATATTTCTGTTTTAAAATGTTTCTATATAAACTTATTCATATAGATGAGAAATCTATTTCGGGTATGTGGTTACCCTCTCGTATAAAAACGAAATATACGTTAGACAAAATATCAATCTACTGTAGGAAGTGGAGAAAATATTCCTGTAGTCAAATAGCTTTGCCATTCTTGTATTCTGATATCTTATAGATAAAGAAAACAATACATATAGTACGAATACAGAATGTGTGATTCCTATTAAGACTTTATCCTCTTTTGTTGTAAATAAAAATATAATGTATTCAGTTAGACATTCGCAAACCAAGAAATGAAACGATATTGGTCAAGGCGATTGATTAGAAATAGACAGATAAGTGTCTCAAATTATAGAAAATTGGACAGTTCAAGTTTCAGTAAAATGTGTTGGCTACTAGTGAATGTCAATTGCAGAGTGATATCGTGTTCGTATCCCCTAAATGGCACTGACGATTGTGATCAAATCAGAGTTAGCTAATTAAGACGTAATTTAAATAGTTCGGATTAAATGCAAGTCAGAAAACCGCTTTCAACTCTCTTCTTGATACTTACCTTCAGTTTACCTGCCCTTCGGGAATTTGTCAAAGCTGGATGCTATCTGCTAATAATGCATCCGTACACACACACTCCCTTTATGCTGCTAGTAGTGTCAGCATTTCGGGAACAACACCCCATATTGTTGTGCTAAAATTGCTATTTGTACGAATTCTAGCCGAGGAAGAAATGATGCCAACTCCTGTAGAGTTATCAAGCCCTTTTGCTTTATGGACTGCTCAAATGCTGAGAGAAAGAAGTTGAAAATGTTCCAGATGTTGATGCGAAATATCGTATCAAAGAGAGTATTAGTATTCTCTTCTTACCTCGAACTTTGTTCCGTTTTCATTTATAGTTGCAACTTTGTAGAAGTCTGTTTCAGATACGAAAACTAAATTTTCGACTCAAAGAATTTAGTGAGTGTAAGACTGTAGAGAGAAAACCCAATCGCTACTTCGTTAAGCGCACAACTCAAGACTATCCTTGTTGTTCATAGTAGCGGTCTAAAAATAACACTACCGGTACCTCATCGCAACTCGGCATACATTTCTCGTATAAAACTAAAGTAGGATATAATATCCTACCGAAATTTTGAACTCATAGTAAGTATAGGTTCCTTTTTTTTTTTAAAAAAAAAAAAAAAAAGCTCAACTTTGAGGGTCTGTTCTCCTGTTAAAAAAGTTAATTGTTGCTTAAATAAGGTATATTACTGTCTACATAACTTTCAAAATTGTAATGAGACAATATTAAACTTCTCCCTCTTTTTATTATTTGACCTTGTTTCACATGTAAGTTTTCTATCGTTATATGGGTTTCTATACACTTCTTTTAACTTCCTATTTTACATTACTTGAATCTTGGATATTCAGTTAGGGTCTGTTTTACATATGAAGTAGGAAAAAACATGTGAAGAAATCTACTCTATTGAGTTTCCCCCTAGTAAAATGTTTTACTAGGGGGAAACTCAATAGAGTAGCTTTCTTCACATGTTGTTTCTACTTCATATTTTTCAATTATATATACGTAAAATTGTCGATTCTGACCTCAATCCTTAGTGTCCATGAATTTCTAATCTTAGTTCGTCAGTATTTCTAACAGACCTATCCGGAAGGACAAACACTTCAGATCCACAAAGGTTCCACACATTCATCTTTTATGGAACGCTCCATACAGCCGCTCGGAACAGCATATTGAAATAAAAATAAACCTTAAATCAATGGAACGAAAATATAAACTACAATATTATTATTTTAAATTGAAAACAAATATTTTAATAGTACAGTAATGGTGTTCTAATGTAGCTTTTGTCCAATAATTATAACTTTAAATAGAATATGTTAAATTCATGGACCAGGATTATAGCTCAAGATAAGTTTGATGTTTATTTCTCTCATGAAAATTTTGCTTCTCCATAGTTGACAAATGTAAGCTCATAGATTGCTTTATATAGATAGAAATCATTATAGTTTCTTATACTATTACATTTTACTGCATATTTACTGTAGAGTTATAACTAAGAAGATACGAGTCTTTGCAAATAAATACCTTATTTGTTAAAACTTGACTCATTGGTTTGGAGTTTAGAGTTTCTTTTCAGTGTCTAGACTGTATGAGACGTGAATCTACTACTTAACATGGGGTCAGTGATGAGGGGAGCCTTTGAGCCTTTTTGGGGGGTGGAAGCTTTTTCTTTGTATACCAAAAGGGATAGTTTTATGTTACTTGACTTACAATTAAATGCAATAGGGCAAGGGGCAGTCAGAGTTGCAAGATAAGTTTTCGGTGTGGGCCGTTCGAACCCTTGCCCTCTCTCTCTGGCATCGTCACTGCGTTAAATCCGAGTTCCCAGGGGAATCAAAACCCGGTTTCCCTTACCGAAGGTGAATCATTCAAACCTACAATCACGAGGAAGCTTTTATTTCTTAATACGAACGACTTACTAAGCTGAGTTGAGTTGATTTTGAGTTTAACGTCCCTTTCAGCAGCAAGGTTGTATGAGACTTGGACCTACTGATTAACGTAGAATCCCAACCACATGAGCTCCAGCTAGGAATCGGACCCGGAACGACCTACTAAACGAAACATTTTTGTCTTTAAAAGAAACTCTTTGAAGCCTATGAGAACGTGACATAAATAATTTTCCAATTAAATAAGAGTTCAGAAACACTGCATTTAAGTTATTTAATAATGATTAGACATATCTTCCATTAGCTTCTGATATTATTAGCTTGTGTTTGGGCACAAGAGTAATTAAGAAACGACTATCATTTCTTGTAATCAACAAGATAGAGATTTACGTACTGTGAATTTCTGATCTTTTTGGCGTCGTTTTCAGGCTATCTAAAACTCCTCAAAAGTAAAGTTTTTAGACTTTACTATTGTTGTATCTCAGACCTAACCCTTGTTGATTAGTGTGTTTTGAGAATTTGAAGAGAAATATTTTCGTAAAATCCCTTCTCATAAGAGGATTACTGTCAATGTCAAATTCTTCTACTTGCACTGACCGTCGTCGCAGTATTGGGGATGGGAGACCGTAAATCCTTCAGTGTTCGTTTGTTGTTTGTGACATCTCCTATTTATTTTCTACATGAGATCTCTCTTAGATGTCTGGCCCTTTGCTTCCTAACTTTCACTACTTTAGAAAAGCTAAAAGGTAATCCAAGTCGTTATAATTCTACTAAACAATGAATCCTCAGCGTATCTAACAAAGTAAATCTTTAAATGAAAAAGATCATAACATGTCTGAACGGAAATAAATTAACATATTTCAATTTTAGAACAATTGGGTTTCCTTTTGGTTTGTGAAAGTACGACAGATTTAATGCTATACAAAATCATTATTAACATGTTGACTTCGAGAGCGAAATCGGGGAAATCTAACCGTCAGGACATTTTTTATTGGAGGAAAACCCCTTGTATTATCAAAATTCTAAAACATTTTGTAAAAAAATACTTTCAGAAGCCGGAAACCAAGGATGCCGTAAATATACAAGGTGTAACAAGTATACAGGTGTGTTAAATATACATAACACTGAAATCGGACGCCTTGTACGATTTGAAAACATAACACTTTGTACCAGGTTGGCAACGCTGACAACATAATAACCTCAAATGTTGATTAGTTTCATTCTCCATGTTAGTGTAAATGTATTTGCACAAGCACAATTCCACTTGATTGTATTATTCCTGTAATATTGAACATTTCCATTCACTTTCTCATAGTAAGCCATTGGAGGGACTCGACATTTGGACACCCTGTATCTCGGAAACGAAGCGGTATCGGACCCATGTTTATAGGAACATGTTTACTTATTTGGATGTCCGCAATCACCTCGTCACTTTTGGACATGCATTAATTTACACCCTGTATATATATCAACATTTAAACTTATGTGTTTGTGCATCACTGGTGATTCACATGACTTCAAACAATTCAAAACCTGTGAATCACGCATGATGCACAGGGCTCTGCGAAGTAAGGCCACTGGGAATCGTTGGTGATGCACATAGCAGTCGACATGTTAAATCCTGAAGTATTGGTCATAGCTCAATGTTTAAATATAGGAGAATACAGTCAGAAATGGAACCTGTTCTTCTTCCGACATTTAATTTATTTCAAGGAAACAAATTTCTCGGTATTTCTTACCTATTGTTTCTCTGGACGTTTATATTGAAACGGGAAGTTGTAGTGGATATCTACCACTTCCGATTTTAATAGATATAAGAAGTTAGACGTACAGTACATTGTCGGCACGTTAAATCGAATCCATAATATTCGCTTCTTTCTATCCATTATAGTCTTTTGCTCTTTTGTGATCAACGTTAAGAAAGAAAGTGTTGGTATGTGTGAACGGTTAAGGGAAAAGATGCAAGCATTTTTTGTCAGTCTACAGTGAATCATTCCAGAAGAAAAGTTTTTTGCTATCTCTATATGGATATGCATCTCATTGTAACCTTTAAAAATAATATTCATGAAAATCTGAAATTTTGCACCATACAAGTACCAGTTCAAGGATATTATTGACATACTCTGCAATATCACCAGATTTATAGTGTTACCAGCTAAACGTAAGCTTGTAGTTATTCAAATAGTACTACTTCAGATTATTACAGACTTCAGCTCTACATATTAACAGAGAACAAACAATAACACACTTATAGTCCCGGAAGGACATTACGGTATCAAAAACGCACGCATTTTGAAGATATCAGTAACAACGCAAGTGAAACATACGGGGTACATCCATAATATCTTAGAATCGAATACTATAAACATCATATGAAGTATTATGAATAAATAGGGACAAAGTTATAAAGGATTAAAAATTCTTCAAAAAAAAAGCACTTTAAGCACTTGTTTAAGCACTTTATTTCGAAAAGAAGTGCTTAAATAAGTATTACATCTCATCACGTAAATGGTTTTTTAATAGAGGTAATGATTTTAATGTCATTTTGAGCAAAATTATATCTTAAACTGTTTCTAAGATGTGAAGAACATGAGTCCAGGTTGATATATTATTTAAAATGGTTGTTAACTTCCATTGTTTCTTCGACATCACAGCAACACTTTTTGGTACTTTCGGTAATTGGTGATTGCGGTAATTACAAATTGTTGCAACTTAATTACTCGCAATTATGCACTGCAATTTTGTTCGATTCATATATTGGTAGGAAAAATCTTTGACGTACTTTGTAAAACCAGTATTGTCACCTAATACGAATTAGAATTTTCAAACATAACTACGCCATACTATTATATATTTTAAATTATCTGTGAGGTCCAAGCTTCCGTATCACAATTATTATTCAGTGTTACAAATTAAGCGTTGTACAATATCAACAACAATTCAATTTTCGGGAATCCTGTAGCATAGTAACAACGTGAAGGAGATTTACGGGACATTATACAGTCACTAGGAAAATTAATTTCCCCTGACCGATATAAATTAATTAGGTACAATCCAGTATTGTTGGTGGCATTAGAAACACCTCAGCAAATGTACCTCATCTTACATCTAGTGTTACAAGCAAGCGACGAGAGTTAGTCACCCTGTGGGGCACTAAATATAATAATAAAGAAGTAAATCATTAATAATGTCGCAATAACATTTATCTAAACTTTAAACTTTGATGAAGATAATTAATTTCATGAACTAATGATCATTTGTTCGTAGAACCTAAATGGCTCCTCGAGACGTACTCGAAAACATTTTAAGTAGCAAATAGTATTTGTACAATCTCAAGGAACTTGAATGAAATGCCATGGATACTCGACGTGGGGCGACATAGATGCCATCTATTACTGCGATAACACGAAGAGTTTGTATCAGGAGGAACACGCAATTATTAAGTTTTGATTTTCGTAGCGTGCATTGCATATTGGTCAAAGTGAATGTGTTCATGGAACACAGCATGGTCCAGAAAACAAATGTAAATGAGATAATGCGCGTTCTGATCATCCATTAATTAATTATAAATAAATAAAAGTTAACACGGTATGATTACGGACTTGAATGTTCCTCGCAGTGATGTGTTATGACTGGTGGAAACATTGAAAGACATCTACATGCAAGAACGTCGCATGACGGCCGTTATCTGATTTTAAACCCTCGACCAAGACCGAAAAGCACAGCAGGTACACTAGCTCAATTCTTGCTTCTGTCACTCATATATCACGCCTATCTGTATACCATACATTACAGGAGCAAAATTACAGGAATTCACATTCTATGCATTCACATTATACATACTGTTACAGGAACACATTCTATGCATTCACATTATACATATTGTTACAGGAATTCACATTGTATATTACAGGATTCCTCTCACAATACACCAACACCAGACGCGCCCACAGTGAGTGGAGCCAGAACAGTAGAGTAGTTACTTATTTAGTGGCAAATCATGATTCAGATTGGAGAATTATTTCCACCATCTATTTGTTTGGAGAGCACCAGGATCACGATACCACCACTAAAATGTTGAAAGGGACAAGTGTGAAAGCCTTGGAGCCATGGTATATGGTTACATTATATTAGGAGTCCATACACCACTTCATGCATTCCAACAGCGGATGGCACCAGCTGAGATCTACAGGAGTGTCATCCTTGAACAGTATGTCCGACTGTTCCGTCTTGAATACCGTTTTATGGATGATAATAAACGTCCACATAGTGCACTGATGATGCGGTATGAAGACACCATTCGTTTCGAATGGCCAGCTCCGTCACTGGAATTCAATCCCATTGAGCATGCATGGGATGTTCTCAGACGACGGATTGCGGCCTTACAACCTGCACCAGGGTCAACTGCTGAACTGTACAGGTTGTTTATGCAAGAGTATGATGCTTTACCACAGGGGCTGCTTAATTATACAAAGTATGAGTGCACGCTGTGCATTCTGCATAGCTGTTTGAGATAAACATAGCTGTTCCCATATTGAATATTTATGCCAAAGAAAACTGAACTTGTTTCGGCCAATGTGTGGTGATCCACAAGACGTAAGTATATTCAGTCAGAATATGCCATTGCAAGCGTTTGGTTTGTTGCAAGCGTCTGAACGAACAGAACCATTTTTTAACCAATTATTCATGGTTGTCACTGTGATCTGCACATTCCCGTAAGTTTTGGGTAGAGTGTATATGTAACGTAATATAAAATACGTAATAGAAGTAAACAAGTGCAATATAAAAGGTCATTTCAAGCAACTTACATTATTGTAAAACAATTTCTATGACAATCAGATAGGTAAATTAACTAGTATACTAAATGAGTAATTGGATTCTTGATATGCTAATAATATTTATGAAAAGGAAAGTCAGAGAATGAACTGATTTACTTATTTGGCTTTTCCTTATTTTCAAATATTATCATAATAGAATGTAACACTCTTTATGTTACCTGTATCTTTAATATATTTTTACATTGTTTCAGAATATCCTCACAACTACTTCCAGTCTGGAAAATCCTCAAGGAAACTGATGATAGGTAAGTAGTTCTTTATATCGTTTGTTTATTCATATTATTATTATTATTATTATTATTATTATTATTATTATTATTATTATTATTGACATATATTAGCAGAGGAAAAATAAAAAGACCTAACATGCATAAATCACATGCTGTCAACACGCTGCAAAATTAATTGTCCACTTAATTTTGCATCAGCTTGAGCTTGTTCAAAACTATTATAAATTTCCGACATCAAAGTAAGCAGGAGCATATTGTAACAACCTTACATTCGTTAAAAATTCCCTGTTTCTATTTCTTAGCTATTTCTTTCATATCTGATTCACTTTTCTTGGGAGTTGTTACTCCGAATTATCCGTTTTGGTTTAACTAAATTCTTACCTTCACGCTTAGGTAAATGAGCTATATTAACATTAATATTCACATTTCACTTTCAAATTCAATTTTCTCTAGCTTTAATATCTACATTCTTTCCTGTTCACTATTCACTTTTTCTTCATTTTTTCTGAATTTTCTTTCTTTGAATCTCCCAAAATATAGGTAGATATTTTGCCCATCACTGAAAATTATGTATTTATACACATGTGTAGATATCCCACTAAAATTATTATAACAAAGATATTGTTACATAACAGTAATCATCGCGTCTGCGTCGGGTATTTTTTTCATTACTGATGTTAGTCGAATGCGTTCTTATATGATATACACAACACAAAACTACAGATGATAAACTGAAAATGAAAATACAGTTGCGCAATGCAGAGGAATTCATCTTCTTGTAGACATATTTACCCTGGTCGACACCTGAAACCGAAAACCTTCGAAAGACGGTGCCTATGGCTGATTCTGAGAACGCAGTCACCTCAATCAGAAGGTTGAGGAAAGAAAATTTTGACTTAGGTTTATTTGGTACGATGACGAAAATTCCACAAAATATAAGGATCACAATATCATCCGTAAGAATTTATGATATACGTGACTTAATTGGCCAAGATATTAACTAAATTTTCAAATTAACCATAGAGGCAATATTAAATGAAGATTTACCCACTATGTCTGGAGGTAAACTGTATTTTAAAGCAAGCAGAATGTTACAAAACAATACAAGCAAAGGTAAGTAAATTATAATGTTATGATAGATGTTATTAGCTGCTGTAAACTTATTTGAACAGAGATTCTTTAATACATTATTCTTGGAAGATATGTTGTTCAATTCTGAAAAGGAGAATGGTTATATTCTGTTACATTTAGAAGATTTATGTTTGCAAAGTTATAGAAGAAAAGATAAATCATATCATTTTCTTTAAAAGACACAAATTAGCATCGTTTTAGTCTTACATTTCTGATGTTTGCATGTAAACATGGGAAGCTTACATTAAGGTATTCTCTTCAAATTACCGGGAAGCACGAAATAGCAAAATTACAGTTAAATCCAAACCTCATTCTACATTGCGTGCGAATCCACCTGTTTTCACAATATTTCTCAACCCTTTTACTTAGATAAAAGAATTAGTGTTATAGCAATATAAGAACTTTGACATCAGTTTCTTAATTTGTATGTGTAATAGTATCGATATGCCATAATAGTGCTTAAATGTCAAACCATTATTATTATCTTGCACTTAGGATAACTTAACTTGTATAGCAATCACTTAAGAAAGTTGTTGTTTAAATATTCCCTAGAGACCAACTTTAATCACGTCAATATGTTAATGGAATTTAAACCTGAGCCTAATATTAATTACAGCTCACAGAAATCAACCATATTTCTTGTTGCACGTACAGTATTTGATCATAATGCAACTCTTCTTCCTTCAATACACACAAACAGTAGTACTAACTATTATAGCTGTTTAGAACTCTATTCGACAATTTTACTAAAATTGTTTTGTGGAGAAATTGTACTTAGCACTATTGACTGCAAAAACAAAATGATACGGATAAACCAAATTGGATTTTGGTTTATCCATGCCATTGGTTAAATGGAACATTGGAGAGTCACTGGATGAATTGTTTATAGAACACACATAAAATAAAATCGTGTCCAAAGTAAATTTGTTAAAATATTAAAATTGATTCCATGTGTAAAATGAAACCATGACATATGACGTTTCTACGTAAACTCACCTCTCTACAAGTAAGAGTTCTGAACGAAAAATCTCAAGCGTTCCTTGAACAATTCTTAGAGGATTGTTCGACAAAGGAACCCACTAGAAGAATGTCTATATAATGATATTGTCCAACACAAACTGGCATGATGTGGTTTGAACCAGACACTCCTCTTACTCAGTCACTGTACCATCGTATCACGTATTGACTCCTCATATCTTGACTTTTTTTTTTTTTTTGCATTTTATTGTCGGCTTTGAAAGTATTATTCTTGTTTTCAGAGAACGGGAACTCCGGTATTTTGTAAATAAAAATCCGTTAAAAGCAATGATACAAACAAGTAACAAAAGAAATATAAAAGGATTCATAATGCTTCATTTCGCAATTGCTTCAGGTCAGCGAGTATCAAACAGATAATAAAATCCAATTCTCTACCACAGGGAGTAGTTCGTTTCTGAAATGCAAGCGGTGTTCATAGAAGTTTAGTTTCAAAAAATGATAAAATGAGATCATAAAGTAATGTACAATAATAAACTGAATATTAATAGGTACAGGTGAGTTTAGTCTTACTGAAACCTCTAATTTATCAAGAAATCTATTATTATTATTATTATTATTATTATTATTATTATTATTATTATTATTATTATTATTATTATTATTATTATCTATAAAAATTATGTAAGTATATAAGAAGTAGTATTGGTTCCGGTTGGCACCACTGAGTCAAAAAAAAAAAAAAAATAGAGCTGACTTGGTCCAGAGGGAACGACTCAGTACTACATCCTCTAGACTTTGTTCAGGATGCATTGACCACCTCCCAGCGCTCTTGTAAATGTTATTAGGGGTGCATTAGATTACTTCATTTAATTTAGAAAATTACCGAAACTAAAAAGGAGGTGGGCTGATAAGGGCCATTTTTCGCCCATCAGTCCCGAGATGTGAAATGCATGGTTTTCAATAGTATACCTCATAAAAATAAGAAAACAAATATATTTTAACGGAAAGCGCTATAAGTGAGAGGTAAAAAAAAATAAACAAAGAGGTAAGTCGTGTGTTAATGATGGAACGTAAACACTAATGTCATGAGTTGTAATCCGAGAAAGCAATAGTAAATATAACACTAACGGCAAGAATAAGAAGAATGAAGTCTACTACGACTATGAGATCAATATATTACATCGGAAATAATCAAGCATAGATAATAATCAGACAGCTGGAGACACTTGTAGCTAGTTTGCAGATTAGGCATCGTGCTTGCTGTCGTCATCCGAATCGCCACTGGACCATCTTGCAGGCGCCATCTTGTAGTGTGTGAGTATATTCTAGACTTGGTTTCTTAACTGCGGTGGAATTGTGGCGCCAGTAAGCCAGAAACCATAGTACGGAAGCAACATGCGCACAACATCTAACGACCCGAGGCCTACTTTACATTGACAGTACCATTGTATGTGTGCGATGTTGCTTTGCTCTGTTTTGATCCAAATATTATAGGTTTTAAATTTTATGTGTCGTGATCGTAACTGAACTCGGAGAACAGAAGCATCGTCATGATGTATGTACAGAGAGTACATACCTTCGTCACTTAAGTGCTCGTGAGTGTAAGATTGGCTATATATATATATATATATATATATATATGGGGGTGGGGGTGTTTGTGGGTATGGGTATGTATTAACTTGGATCGGATACATCAGGTAGTTATTGTTGGTCGTTGTTTTTCATCTTTCCCTTAGTATTGCAATATAGCGTATCAATGAATTCCCATAGGTACTTCATTGACGTG